>NW_022741439.1:0-6743 GCF_011630105.1 Anneissia japonica
CTTTTGGTACTAGTGCATATAAGCTTGCTAATATGGATAATTTTTTCATTCCTGATGATGACATTAATGTCGAAATATTGAATCCCAACACGATGGCGTGTATTTCAATACTTGGAGTATGTATTATACTTTCTTATCTGAGATTAATCAGTGGACCTTTCGGTTAACTATTTTGTTCATGATTTGAATGACGTTGTGTGAATACAATACGTTTTAGTTTCACATCACTGGAAAGAGTGCAGATGATTGTTCTGTTGGCGTCAATATTTTTAAAAGTTTCAATAACCACAACTAGTCTCTTAACATGTACTCAACTGCAATCTACATCATCTCTGATCCGCTTCACTGCCAGAGCGCAAGAGGATTGTTTCCTATTTTTATACCTCCATGTTTCCAAATCTTTTCCAACAGGCCATGAAACAGTTTAGTATTCTTTGAATTAATTCAAGGCTATTTCCTTCATTTAGGTATAAATTTATGTAAGCTTTCTACCACAGTACGATGCACTACAAATACTTTCGGAACATATTTTTGTAACGGTACAGCGAATTATGTCATAGCGAAAACGCATTGTCGAGCGAAACGCGATAACCAATGAAGCAACAGGTAGACACTAATTTGCATGATATGAAAGCGACCAATGAATGATGATTATGCAAACTGGGGTGCGGCAGGAGAAGCGGGAGAAGGCGATAGGAGAGGAATGACGAAGGATATGGGGAGAATAGGGTTGGAAAGCAAAAGTTGTGCTAGGCGAATGTAAATGGATAAGGACCAAATAAGTGGCCTGTTTCCTGCCTCGTTTACCTTATTCAGTTATTAATGGGAGAACTATTATTTTGTTGGATAGGCCTATGCGTTATGCTGTGTTGGTCTACGGCGGAGAATTTGAACATTCACAAATAGTCACAGGGAATGCGGAACTGGTTGTCGTAGGCCTATGTGAACATTCTAAACGCCACACAAAAGCAAGTTAGCGACGATACGACGCACAGTGGGCCAGAATGAATTCAAAGTGTGCCAAAAGTCGAAAATGGGTGATGTGACAATTTAGACTTTTTAAGGTTGTTTGAGGTACAAAAACATCCTAAATTATAGTAATCCACCAATAATTTCATATTTGGTGAATTTTTATAGGCGTGTAAACATTAAAAAGTTAGAATTTTCCGCTTAAAATGATAAAAATAACAGTTTTGAAAAACTTCCTGTGATTTTACTTACAAGAAAGCAGTCAACTTGATACTTCATGCAGTATTTACCTATTATTATCCACATTAGATAGTAAAATACAAATTGATATTATTAGTATATTCTTGGAATAAAGGACACAAAATATGAGTCAAAAACGCTTAAAAACCAATTTTTTTTATAAAACCAATTCAAAAGTTAGGATTGCAGGCGATTTTCACCATGATTTTGACATCAGCATTTCAAGCAAGCCTAAGCTTTATGTTAATGCCAAATTTAGCTGCCAATACCTGCCACCATGTATTTAGGAAGCGATTTAAATACCCCCACCCTCCTCTCCAAACAAAAGTACCATTTTTAAATTTTGCTCTAATGATAAAATCATTCGTGCAGCCATTTGATTGTGTATTGCCCTATGTAAAGCATAATAAACTCCATCAGTGGAGTGTCTAGGAGTGAAATTGGGAGAAATTTGGGAAGGGAGATAAGAGCACACCAATGTGAATGGTGGGGGCGGGGGAGCTTGATGACTAAGTGTGGGGGCGCTACGGAAAATAAGGTGACAGGTAAATTTATCTACTGTATTTGCTTGAGCGTGATTTTTTGCGCTTTAAATATTTTCACTGGCGAGGGGAAACTGAGGGGGTGGGCGAGACTGAGGGGTTAGGCGTCTTCTTAACAACTGCCACCCCTATACTCCATTGTTGATAGTAATTTGTGAAGAAAAAAATACACGATCGGTTTAAAGAGGAGTTAGGACTCAAAGTAAATGAACCTAAGCAAGGTTCAGGAAATTTAAATGATGGTAATACAGCCCGCAGAACTTTTCAAGAAGAGGCCACTTTCGCTGAAATTTGCGGGTTAGATGAAAACCTAGTACACAGGATCCATATGGTTTTAGTTGCGATATCCTGCAAATCTCCTCTGCACTCTGTAAACTTTGGTGACTACTGTCGCAAAACAGCAGAAGTCCCTATACGACTCTACCCGTGGTATGAAATGCCCGTTAGTGTGCATGTTCTCATTGTTCATGGATCCACAATTCTTTCGTGTTCGGCACTACCAATTGGAATGAGCGAAGAGGCTCAAGAAGCAAGGAACAACGACAATAAGGTGTATCGACGAAAACATGCAAGAAAGACATCAAGAGTCGACAATGAGTGATGTGTTTCATCGTTTGATGGTAACTGGAGATGTTGTTATCAGCAGCATTTCTCTCAAAACATTCAAAACCTTTGCCACGTGAAGTTCAAGATATGTTGAAAGACCCTCCAGTCATTAAAGACACTGATTCATCTGACAGTGATTCATGATAGGAAACACAATAATGCAGATTATACATAACAAATGAAATACTGTATTTTAAAAGATAGGACAATAAGTCGAAGCTCAGGTTAGCTTATATTAGTTTGCATTGTTACCTTTTCATGATGGAACAAATATCTACTTTAACATAAAAAACATCTTCAAAACAATTTAATTTTAGTAAGGATCGAAGAAATGTACTTTAATGATGTCACAGGCATTTTTAAAATTTTCAAATTCAAGTTTTCCGGTCTATAAACATTTATTCGTGTCATACAGCTATGGAAAATTAATCTGTTAATAGTATTAAATTAATATTTGCTTCGTCCAATTACGAAACATTATTTTAATGACGTCATACATATTTAAAGATGCTTGCATTATATTGAAATCTACAGGTCAGAAAACCTCTTATTTGTTTCAATAACCAATGTGATATCAATCTGCCTGATATTACAATGAATATTTCCTCATTCAATCAAAAAACTGTATTTTAATGACGTCATACATATTTTTAAACAGTTTCATTGAATTCGGCAGGTCTGAAAACCCCTTAAACGCTCTTAACATGAACCTAATAAGTATTTTTTTTTTATGAGCAATGACTTTTGGCACACTTAGAACCAATTCTGACCCACTGTGCGACGGGAGTCGTGAAGAAGACGCAGGTTTTATAAAACTTACAATACTTTGGTTTTCTATATTATTATTTATAAGGGATGCATGATTATGTTAAATAGACGTCTTGTTGAATTACTTTAGTTTGGCTTATTGCTTTATTGAGAACCTGTGAGGTTTTTTTCGGCAACGGCCAATTGGGTCGTAACACTTTAAAGTTTGTTCAACTATTTTTTTACACGATTTTGAGTGACTTAATAAAAACGTTTTAAATTTACTTCACTACAAAGAACGGAAAATTTCTCAGTAGGTCTAACCTGGCTGTGACCATTCTACTATTTTATAACCATACTGTTTGTTTAATTTGAAATCACATACATAGCATACCAGTACTAATACACGTATTATTATCCGATAGTTTTCATTTATATAGCTGGGGGCCTGAATTTTGTGTAGGTTAAAAGTTGTTTGGAAGCGAAGTATGGCGGTTTGAAAGTAAGTGAATTTATACGTTTCTCGTAGAATGGCCGTTTTTATCATCAACTAATCACACGTACGCGTTTACAATTTCCAGTTTCTTATTGGCCAGTGATTCGATAATTGACATACTGTATTCATTACCAACGATACCGTGAAAATGTATGCAAAATTGAATGTTTCTATTATCATTCATATAATTTATAGTGACGTTCGTGCTTCCATGGCAACAAGGATTAGGATAAAACATCCGAAAGGGTGTGTTCAGTTGCGTTAAAATTTCTTAGTTTATTCTAAGGCCTACTCAAATCGGTATAGGTCTACAGTTGCGAATTGCTCAGTTTATTCTACTATAAAGCATAATCAAATCGGTACTGGTAAAGGCCTTCAAAATTGGACATCATGCCTAAAGCCAAGCCAGAAGTTGTCGATGACTCTATGAAAGAGAAACCAAATAAACCTACTACAAAGACGAAATCAACAGATGAGAAGCCACAAGGAAGAGGTACACAAAATATACCAAAAGCAAAACATGGAACAACCAAGCATGACAGCGACTCTACGTCCGTAGGCCTATTAGAGGAAAAACCCGGAAAAAAGAAAGAATCAAAAAAGCAAACAGCCGAGCAAAAAGCTAAATCACCAGATACGGTTACAACCAAGAAAAAACCCGTAAATGAGACAAGAAATCAAGAAACCGAGACCTTCGAAAAGCTGTTACATGATGCGCGTTTTACCAGTTGGTTCTGGAAAGCTAAAAATGGCAATGATCTGATTGATAAGCTCAATGAGTACGCCGTCAGTAATATTGATGCGAGTAAGCGGAATTACATACGCAGAGAGAAGCACCGTCCCCACATATATGGTGTTGTTTTGGATTACAACTTTGATGACAGTTTACGCGATTGGAGATTCTGCAAAGTTGGTATCACTTTAGTTAAAAAAGGTGAGAGTAATGATAGGGCAACCGCAGTGGAAAAAGAGATAACAAGCAAAGATAGAGACAATTACAGGACGAAATGTATTTTCTGTCTACCCATCAGGGCTACTGATACAACTAACATTTATGACACTGAAAACCGGATAAGATATGACATGGGATTTAAGGTTGATAAAGCTCTAGCAAAGGAATTGAACCTGCCGATCATAACTGAATGGGCGCTAACCACTGAGACCTTTATTAAATGCGTGGAAAAAGCAATTAGTGCAGCGGAGGACAAGACCACTTCAATATTTAAAAGTGTTGATGGTGAACTTGCTAACGACAAGATAAAAGTAAAAGAAGGAACCCTACCTTCAACGATCTGTTATGGCGAGAAAAGAATAACATTAGACACTGTCAAAGACACAGAAAATAAGATCTATAGCTGCGGCATAAAAGAGTAGTAAACTAATACGCTCACCAGCAGCTGCTGTCTTACTTTTTCGAAGATGTAACGTGAATGTAACAAACTGATTCTCTGAGAAACGTAGGGTAAGAAAAAATGTTCATTATAACAAAATGAATATAAATGCAAATGAATATAAATGTTCATTGTTGAAAATCAAGATGACAATCTGATTTAAGTGTGTTAAGTTGCTATACCGTATTTTACAATTTCCGCTATATGTGACCCAAGACCCGGCCACAAAAGGGTATTTCTATTTTCTTTCTTTATTTATTATATCTTTTTCATTATTATTATTTTTAATTATTATTTTATTAGAAATATAATTTTCATCGTCGTCATCATGATCATAATTATCATCACCACTGACATGATCATTATTATTATTGATATTTTATTATTATAGTATGCTCGCAATCTGTTTGTATTTAATTATCAATTAGTGTAGTCCTAAAATAGAAACTTTACAGCTTTTGCAGTAGTCTATATCCTCCTCGTATAATACATAATCTTAAATGTATGTAAGCCTACTATAGATTTATGAAGAATTTGACAATTAGTATTAAATTATTTTTAGTCAAAAAGGTCTAAATATATAATTGATTTCAGTATAACAAATCCAGGCGCACACTGCATCGTACAAACTATTGACGACGATTCCATCTACGTCCTTTTGTGAGCACTTGACAACAGGTGACGCCAGTAGGAGGGAGAGACAGCCCCCACGTCAGAGAGAGCTCCCCCACCCCGGTTCGGGCAAAAAAAAATATACACACTTCGTTGGGTAGGGAAAAAAAATATATATACATTTTTTATATAATAGTAGACTTCAAAATCGTTCGAAATAACCTTTGAAACCCATAAATTTTAGTTTGAGCGACGCCTGACCACGCCCACTTGCGTTCTCGGCGGGAAGTCGGCTTCTGTCAGTGACATCTGACAAATCCTGGCACCACCACTGTTTGCATGCTTGACGACTGGACAATATATGTTGATTTGGGTATTAAAATATATATGGAAAACTACGCATTCCGTTTTCTTTTTTGTTGTCACATAAAGTTGTTAAAATTATAATAGAAAATGTTTGAGAAGCAGTGAATAGTAGGTGAAACAATGCTGGAATCTGGATTTATAAAGTGTTAAATGAGCGCTCTCACTCTATTCTGAATATGTTGTGCCCCCCCACCCCCTTTGGAAAATACTGGATCTGCCCCTAAAGACCATCAGAAGTGATAATGTAACAAAAAATAAATTTTCCATCTACTAAGAACAGCTTTTCTAATTCATGCAACACTTAGATATTTTTGTTTTTAGGAATTGTTTTAGAACATATTTTTAGTTTAATCTATTTTCTCCAAATTACACAAAAAATACCAATCTTTGTTCGCAAAGAAGACTTTACAACATCATCTATGTTTCTATCCAATATATGACATTTTATTTCAACGATAGCTTAAGATTACATATACATGGCATTATATAACGATACAGTATATTCAAATACATATTTATATAAAATACATTATAAACAACATATCAAACCAAAATTAATATAGCTGCAAGGGAAAACATAAATGTACTTGATAAAACAAAGACAGCAAAAATCAACTAGTTCTTAATTATATAAACAAGCTTGTAACATAGGTAATATATATATATATATATATATATATATATATATATAATGTGTGTGTGTGTATTATACATCAAATTTGATTTACATAGTACACACATAATACACTTATATATCATATAAACATACATATA
>NW_022741440.1:0-1123 GCF_011630105.1 Anneissia japonica
TTCAAAACTTTCCATAATTTACCCGCCGTACCTTCATTTCCACGCACACAGCACATACTAAAGCTCAAAATTACGCGTTGTTACATATTTTGTGTTCCTGACAGAGTCAGGAGTCACTCTTTGAGACATTTACGTGCTCACGGGCGTCAAGACATGCGTGTACGCATGCGTAAGTCTTTTAAAATGCTCAAAATTATTCTTTTTTTTAAAACTAATTACAGCATATGTTAGCATATTATGAAACTTTTCAATCAGCACCGCGCGCGCTTCCTGAGGGTCAAAGTACGGCGGATCACCGAATTCGTCCTCAGTGACGAGTTCAAATCTAGTTCTTATTCTTCTTTCTTTCTCCCATTTTCTGTTCGCACGATATCTAAAAAAAATGCCACGAGTTACGCACAATCGCGGTCAACGAACATTTGGCTTGGTCTGGAATAGACATGGTAAGCTTTTCAACGCGCTCAGTCATGCGTGACGTCATCTACGCGCAATTTTGCGTTTTTACATTATCGATAATATCAGCCTAACCAATTGCCATTTCCAAATCGTATTAAGTGAGCATTAACTTTGGGTTAATGTTGAATGTACTGTACCCTAATTTGACGCGTGCGCTTCACTACGCGCGCGTATGCTTGCGTCAAAATTTCAAAATACTCAATATCACTTTTTGACTAAATTAGAGCACGTCTTAGGCCATTTTGAGCATTTCAAATTTTTTTGAAATTTTACACTACGCGCGCACATTTTTATATGCGCAGCACATACGGAAGCTAGAAATTACGTTATTTTACATATTTTGGGTTCCTGACATTGTTTTCACAAATTTCCATTCTTTTTGGTCATCTTTTGGCCAATAGCAATACCGTACGTGCGCATCAAACATAGGTATCTTTGTGCGAATTTGTGCCGCTATACAGTGAAATTATGCTAAAATCAGACCTATATTTAATCAGTTATAGCTCCTTAGGTTGAAAGGTGACCCCCAATTTTTATTAAAAATTCTGAAAGCACATGAGTTGTAAATATGATTTTAGAGATCATAATGGCTGATCGGACAATGTGACGTCATCATATTGGCGTCTGAATTCAAAGAAAGTGAATTATAGCTATGACGTCATTTTTG
>NW_022741441.1:0-841 GCF_011630105.1 Anneissia japonica
CAGATACTAAAAATAATTATGATATACACACAACCCCAGCCCCCACCCCTCCACACACACACACATACACACACACACACACACACATCAAATATATAATAAAATATAATTTTATTTAATTGCAGGTTAGTTAAGCTAAGCCTAGTTTGTCTATATGCCAACCTTCTGAAACCTAGGCAGGCTGGCCCTTTGTAGGCCATGACCCATTACAGTAGTTCTGTTACTGTTCTTTACAGAGTGGGTTTGTCCCCCTAAACCTCACTATATCCACCACTGTTTTATATTGTACCAAACGGTTTATCAACGAAAGTTATTTATTAGTTGTATGAAAAAAGAGGTCAGTTGTGGAATCGATCCCGCCGCAATCTATCACGGTCTCGGTGAGTCATACTCTTTAGACATACAGAGGCCCGTACGATATATTATTACAGTTTCTAAGACCGAAGTTAGAGTATTATTATTATTTATGTTACACAGAATCAACAACGGCCAAAATAATGACAGTACCACTGACGTCAGGAGCAAAAGGACAGACCACTGGTATGTAGATATGCCTACATTGTTCTATATAATTATCATTATCCTTCCCAGAGACTTAGATATCTAAAAAAAATTATGATATATAATATATACACACACAACCCCTGCCCCACCCCCTTCCACACACACACACATCAAATAGATAATAAAATAGAATTTTATTTAATTGAAGGTTAGTTAAACTAAGCCTAGTTTAACCTAGTCTTTAGCCTAGGCAGGTTAGCTGGCCCTTTGTTGGCCATGACCCATTACAGTAGTCTTCTGTTACTGTCACAGAGTATGTTTGTCCCCCGGAACCTCA
>NW_022741442.1:0-924 GCF_011630105.1 Anneissia japonica
ATATATATATATATTTGTATATATGTATGTATGTATATACTGTATATATATATACAATATATATATGTATATATATATATATAAGTATACATCGAGTAACTTAGTAAATTAGACAGCAGCTACAAGAGGGCGATATTCTACATTTTTTATCAGAGCCATATAACATACAACTTCAAACGAAATCTCTTCTCTGCTGCTTGTGTTAACCAGTGATGGCGTGAGGATCTGCCCCGACGGGGGCTGGGCAAGCGAAGCGAGCCTTACTTGGTTGGGAGGCCAGGGGCCGCCTAGGGATATTTGACGAATTTTGGTGAATTTGTATTAGTGATTACGGTGTAGATAAGGCGTTCCAAACATCATAAGGATATCCAAACGAACATTTGTCATAGTACGTCAGTAGAATGCGGTCCAAATACTTACTGGTCCAGTAACTAAGATAGGGGTGCCGCGGGGGTGTGGGGACGCTCCTACTTCGACATTATGTGGTATTAGAGATAAACTCAGGGAGAATATCGCCGGCCTCATGTTCTTTGAGACATTCATAACATTGCCATCGTCTTACTTTAAATCAATTGGGAATATCTTTATAATCAATTCGAAACATTGAATGATTGAAAATCGTTCCAAACTGTTTGATATTTTAATTGATTCTCTATTTAGAATGGACTCATCATGCAATCATTTTACATGTGTACTGATTGCAATTTGTGTTTGAGTTCAGTTAAAAAATATTTTAAGACTATTTTCGTTTAGAATAATACCGTGCGGTACTTTAGTTTACTTTTAGTTTAGTTTTTATTCGGAATCACTTTTGTTACAGTGGCACACATCGCATTGATGGTGCATCAAATTAAAATATTGTTTACAAGAAACAAATATCCTTAACTACAATGAATTAAACTACCAAAAAACACATTATATGCA
>NW_022741443.1:0-705 GCF_011630105.1 Anneissia japonica
GGTTATTTGAATCTGTTCTACCATAAAGTCTCTGTGGCGTAATGGTTATGACCCTCGCTTTGACAGCGAGAGGTCATCAAGTTTAAATCCTGTTGGAAGCATTTTATTATGCAATGTATTTATTTATAGGACAACATTCGTTGAGAGCTATGCTATGCTGTTGACTTGATTTATATATATGCAGTGGCAGTGCCAGCGGGGGGCACAGTGGGCCTTAAGTCCCCAACGAACAGGTCAAGCCCCCACCCCCTTCGGACAGAACTCATCGGGCTGTCAGACCGTAAAACATAATAAATGGACCCACACCAAGCCAACACGTCTGTCACAGTCTGAGAGTGCCATTTCTGGCAATCCAGTAGAGGTTGCAATTTTTTTTTTTTAATCTCATTTTGGAGGGGAACCCTCTCTCAGCCCCTTCCCCCAGCTCAGGCATATGATCTCAGGTCCCTGTCAGACAGCTTAGGCCCCCTCCCCACAAAAAATACATCCTAGAGGCCATTGTATATATGTTATATATTTAATATGCTTTATATTGATTTACGATTGTATTTGACTAGGGTTTAAATAATTGGTTGATGTTTCTCATTGGTTGTTTGTGAAGAGTCCCACAATTCAGCTTTTAGCTGTTAAGGAACTCTATTTCGCCAACTTGATTTTATTTTTTATAAAGAGTTTTAATAAAGATACCAAGATATATGATTGATT
>NW_022741444.1:0-1237 GCF_011630105.1 Anneissia japonica
TACATTGACATTACAGATCATAAATTTACTAAAAACACCAAGCTAGGGCAGTGTTACATTCTGGCCTCCATATATAATCAAGTCTGCCTTAGTATCTGTTTCATAGTGCATGGTAATGCAGGTTGTTTACTCACATTTGCTGGGCATGCAGATGCCATTTCGTCTACTACTACATTACTAAACTGTAGCTCTCAGGTCCTCCGAATTGAGAGACTTATACTGTACGTATTGTATTTTGTTTTCATATTAAAAACAAATCTGCTTTATTAAAATATTAATTATGAATTAACTGATTAAAATGGGCCGGGTACCTTTTTTCAATACGAACATGATAGCTCTCTCGCTCAAACGATCACATGTGTGTGATGAAGCCCTGGGTGTTTAGAACCGTCCATTTTTCCAGCTGCGTATAAATATTTTATCACTATTTTTAGTCGAGATCAGTGGATTATACGCATGTTGTAGGAGAATGCTTCACCGTGTGTAGAAAATGGTTTAGCGTTTCTTGTTCCCTTCGGGGTTCCCACTGAATGAAATCCATGCAAAAAAGTTGTTGAACTAACAATAGTGATAAAATAATATTTATACCCCAGCTGGAAAAATAGACGGTTCTAATCGCCCAGGGCTTCATCACACACGTGCTCCATGTGATCGCTTGAAACTTGATATGGCAATTAATAATTGTTTCAGTGATTATTTTAATTTTTTGGCTATCTTTTTTTCTGTTTTTAATGTATTTTATCAGTGTTTTAAAATTTTGTGGTGCTGTGTGTTTAATTTTTTCTCTTCTATATTTTTATATAACAATTTTATCTGTATATATTGTAAACTTCTCGCAATTCAGTATTTTACTTCCAGTTGAAGTTATTAAAGAAATCTGAAATCTAATCTGTTTTATCATATGTAAATATGATTTAACTTTAGTATAATGCAAAATCTAGTAGATAAAATGGACGTTTCAAAATACAATTTTTGTCACTAAAATTGATTTTTGCAGCGGAAGAACACATAAATAATACCAAGTGAATTATACATCAAAATAAAGCTCTTTCATAGCCTAATAACATACAAAAGAAATTAATCCGCTATTTTTATTGGATTTCGTGTGATCATGTTTTGAAACTTGGTAGGGTATTTCCCAAAGACTTCTTTACGCACGCAAGTTGTCTCGTTGGCTTTTACACTTTATTTTAAAATCGTGTTTTCTCTCTGCAAATATTTTATCAATATCATAAAA
>NW_022741445.1:0-742 GCF_011630105.1 Anneissia japonica
CGAGGTATTAGATGCTAAGTCCTGATATAGCAGATCAACTGCTGTTATTTATTCTCAGGTTGGTATTGCACTCGCATAGTCGGTTATCTTGGCGGCAGAATCAGATGCTTGCAGATGTCAAATCCACTAGGGGACGTAATGTTTATAAGAAAGCCTGCTGAATCAATCCCCCCAGTAACCCAGATGTTCAGGTGCTTAAACCCAGGCAGGAAAGCTTTTGAGCATATTACTCGGTGGCTACTGGAAGTTAGTAACACAGAATGAAAGAAGCTGATTCTGATTAAGACGTTCATGGCCACTGGGAGAATGCACACATTGTTTTGCAGGTTGTAGTTGCCAAGTCTTCTTTAAATTACAGCAGAACAAACAACAACAAAGATTAAGAGATGGTCAGTAACATAATATTACTCAATACCCAATATGCAATAAACTTTATTTGTAAAAACCGAATAACAGTGACTTGTTTAGTAACCAATGAAAGAGATGATTCATCAGAGCAAGGACAACAGGAAAAATATTAAATACAAAATCACATCTTTAAAACCAATCATAAAGTTGAGTTCTTCAAGTTCTACCAAATTTCCATTTTCTACAGAAATTTTTTCTAATTAGTTACACCATAAAACCTTGAATAGAAAACCTGGTCTTTCTTTGTTGAGACCTTTAAATGGGCTATTTTCGAGGCTACTTTTGCGAAATAAATAGGGGAGGTTCTCTTCAAAATGAATGCTGTAAATTTTTG
>NW_022741446.1:0-769 GCF_011630105.1 Anneissia japonica
GTATATTTATATATATATAATTAAATATTAAATTTAAAATGTGTGCAGATTATATATACAATTATGTATATATATATATAAATATATATATATATGTATATATATATATATATGTATATATATTTGTATATATAAATATGTATATGTATATATGTATATTTATATATATATATAATTAAATATTTAATTTAAAATGTGTGTGCAGAAATAAAAGGTAATCATATTGTTCAGCCACACAATATTTCTTGATATTTTCTAATAACAAATGCAGTCTTTTTAGTTTTAACAATTATCTCTATGGAGATTACCCACTCCCGGCCACTTCCTGAGCGAAAATACTTATATGTAAGGGGCCCTAACATTATTTTCGCCCCGGGATTCATATACTCGTCATTACGCCACTGGTACATAATACTATACTATAGGGCCTAATTCATTTTTTTCATAGATTTTTGACATACAATTTCATTTTAACGTGATTAATTCTGTTTGATTGTGAATTATACCATCAGCCACTGCTATCTTCAAGTCATCTGTGAAATTGGATAGACTTTGTCAAACTTCAAAAGGAAGTTGCATAAGATGTGCTATTGCATGCTTGAGGGCGCTGCAGTGCAAATCGTTCCGTTATGACGACAAAAGCTGCCACTTGATGTCAGATTTTACTAATGATGAGCATACCATGGGGTATTACAAATTGTAGGATGATTGTCGTGTAACGAGTTACAAGAATCAATATGAAGGAACATATAAATACAAAATGCTTACG
>NW_022741447.1:0-650 GCF_011630105.1 Anneissia japonica
GTGTCAGTGTCATAGCTAAAGCATCAATTGAATAAGGTAGTTGATGATTAACAAAAGCATCAATAAAATAAATACAATCCTTAGTTAGCTTAAGAATCCATTGAATAATTCAGTTGTTGGTTATCAAAAAAAGTTACCTAGAAAAAGTAGGGGAAAAAACATTCTGATATAGCACACAGACACAATATTCAAAATCAACTAGACAAAGACAAAATCTAAACATCCCGGTGTAGCAATTAAAATCTAATTCCACAGCCCTCGTGCCAAACACGCGGCACCCTGGCATCAAAGGTGATTTAAATAATTTTGTGATGGGGTATGTTATGTCGGGGAGACAGGTTGCTCCTTTAGAAGCAGGTGTAATAATCATAAATCATCGATTAAAAACAAATATAATTTACCGATTGCTAAACATTTTAATCAAAAGCGCCATGATATAAACTGTATGCAATTCATTTTAGTTGCTAGCGGGTTTAAAACCCTCAGTGAAAGGCGTTGTGCTGAGCTGAGATATATACTTAAACTTCAAACACATAAGTCAGGTGCCAATAAAGACCTTGGATTCATATCTGACTTCACTTTCGCAAATAAATAAATATATATTTTTGTCCACCCGTCATATTTTCATCCATCTAGTCTATTTATATATT
>NW_022741448.1:0-654 GCF_011630105.1 Anneissia japonica
TTCACACCCCCGTTCTGAACTTTAAAAAAAAACCCCAAACCCAAATCTGATTCTGACAGTATATCATTAGTTTTTAATTTCTATTCTTATACCACTAATTTACCAAAAGAAAAAAAAAAGAAAAATATCCTTGTAGTATAAACATTGTTTATTTTTAATCGTTATAGTATACGGTACCGTAACTAGACATTTATTTATCTAAAAATGTAGTAGCACTGAGAACTCGCTTCCATCTGAATTATTAGCACCCCTTTTATATATCACGACGTTGTCTTTGAGTATACTTATTTAGGTCATGGAAATATCTATTTATTATAATAATTTCTATATTTAATATATAAATATACCGTACTGTAGGTCTAATGTAAACATTTTAGACGCATATTTTAAATATTTGTTTAAAAAAAAAACTTAATTTCTTTTCAGAATTTCAAGAGTAAAAATTCTTAAAAAGTAGCCCACAAGCTAAGCGAAATGGTGCCGTAGCGGCCTAGTGTACTGGAGGAGGAAGGGGTGGGCGGGAAAACGAGTTTCCATGCGTTATTGGTGAACAGATCTAAGTAATCTCAATCCGCAACTTGAAAAGGGTTCCGGTTGTATATCTCACGAGGAGATGCAAGAGAATAAAATCATTACGCGGACCACGCGGCACCC
>NW_022741449.1:0-609 GCF_011630105.1 Anneissia japonica
TCTAAATTGACAGTTGAGGTATCCAGCAAATGAACATGTCGTATGAATTTGACATATCATGAATGAAACTATGTTGAAAATGTTCATAAATATGTGAAAACAAATTTAAATGCAATGTCTTTCCAGTGACATTATCAATTTAGATAGTAGATAATTATTTTCCATTGGGTTATCAGTAGAACAATTACCATTTTTCCTTTTTATTATTTACAATCTTTAAGTTAAATAGCTTTCTTGTGAACGTTTTAGAATAAGCCTCTCGATGGAACGTAACATAGTGAATGTAGTCTATAAAAGCCTATGGTTGAATGCGTTTCTGCAGATGTCAAGGCATTAGAGATACTCAATGTTGAAGCACGACGGCGAAACTGACATAACAAAATTCATCGATTTTAAGCATATTTCCGACAACTATCGTTATAAAAGTTTGTTTAATCAATCAGTGTTTAATAGGACCGTTTAGAAATGGTGTCTTGTATGACTTAAGGCTTATATGCTTATGAATTTATTACCAATTTATTTGGCTTACTTTAGTCAAAGACAAAAATCCCAGGTTTAATTAGATGAACCCAGCTTTTAAAATATTTCATATCATGACAGTAATGATGT
>NW_022741450.1:0-812 GCF_011630105.1 Anneissia japonica
TATTTTATCTAAATCTTGCCAAATCCATCGAGAAACAAAGGTATCCTAAAATTAGTCACGGATCTCATGAAAATGATTCTACTAGACTTTTCGTTGGCAAGATTCTGTGTAATAATTTATAATTAAATTGAGCAACCTTTTTAATATGTAGCATTGAGTGTACTTTCTCTTTCCAACAATGTTCCCAGTTAATTGAATTGTTTTGTAATTCATTTTCCCATTTGATTTGAACATTTGGTATGCTATATATTGGTTTTAAAAATGATGTGTAGAATTTTTTAACATTTTGTTTCTTCAAAATAATGTCATAATTATATTTTGAATAAATCTGATTTAGGCAATTTTACTTTTATAAGAAACCGTGGAATTGCTCTTTATCCCTCATATCGCCCCTACAGAATTTTAGTTTAGTCGGCCTGCTGTAACACTTCTGAGTTGGGAATTAATATATATTTAGATATATTTTATTGCATAAAGGAAGTAGTCTGGTTGTAAAAATGCTGAAATGAACTTTAGCGGGAAAAAAGTAAAGGAAAATTAATTTTTGGTTTTTCTGAATCAGCATACCCTATAGTGTCTCAGAAAAAAAATCCCCATGCCTAGGGCTTGGGCAATTTTTTTTACAGCGCTTTTTTTTTGACCTAAAATACCCTATTTTAAACTATTTAAGATGGGGGTAGGGGAAATAAATTTATGTTTTTGGTCACTTTTACGTATACTGTGGATATGAAATGTAACAAAAACTTAGCTAAATGGTTACTCATCACTCTCATTTAAAAATTTGATCGGAATGATGACGTCATCATGATAAA
>NW_022741451.1:0-7485 GCF_011630105.1 Anneissia japonica
TTGACTGATATTCTTTTGATGCATTTCATTTTTCTGTACATTACCACATCTTTTATTGTCACCGATGCGCCAAAGGTGATATTGATAATTGCGAGTTCCTTGTGTTGCTCGTGCGTCAGCCCCTCATTCCATAGACAGTAATGTAGTGGTGTCCATCCACGCTGCAATGAAATGATAATCAACGTCAAGTTTGTTGAACACGCACAACACAAGAATATCAATTAACAAATATTACGCAAACGTAAAAGTACCTGAAATAATTTATAACTGGTATAATTCATTAACGCCAATGTAATATGTAATAATGATAATAATAGGCCTATTAAAATTTATCATTATGATATTGATTATAATATTACGATGATGATGATGATCATGAGGACAAATAAAATTTAAATAAATACTAACATATAATGGAATGATAATATTACTCCAGCTAAAATTATTTATAACGAAAATGATGCCGATGATGGTAATTGTGATGATGATGATAATGGCACTAACAATAGTAATAATACAATACTGTAATGATAATGGTGTTAAAAAGGATATTATTGAAATATGGCTTTTTATATTATAATACATGACGGGCAGTACTTAGTACAGTAGTTAGAATTATACAACGATAAATAAAAAAAACTATCTCAACCCAGTTGTAAATATAATAGGCCCTAAATTATTATTAATACAATAATATTAGATTACTTTTACTAAATTAGAACGTGATGTATTGAATGTGTTTGTGAGTGAATTGATGTTAATTTGTTAGCAATGAATAAAGTGTTGTTTTCTTCTACTGTACTCACGAGGTCTTCTTGCGTGTTAATCTTCTTGTTGGTTTTTTCCAACACGCGTCTCATTGCTGACACGCGTGCGTAGGCCGCCAAGGAATGGAGAATAGTGAAACCATCAGACTACAAGACAAACGTAGAATATGATGAGAAAGAAATAATAAAAAAACAACAAGAAACTATACACACACCACATATCAACAACACGTAACAACTCACAAACATCACACATACATTACTTATTACATTCATCATTATTAAATACTAATTACATTATTTAATATTTTTAAAATGTGGTTTTTTAGGCGAAATCGCGCAAAAAATATTTGTATCAATTGGCCTATGTTTTACACACACTAGTAAAATATTTCCAAATTGGGATTTTGAGCGAAAATACTTTTTGTGAAAAATATCAATTTTATTGTCACCAATTTAATCAGTAAACTGTATTAAGCAGAACAAATCCAAACATCACCATTTTTGTAAGTGTAATATGTATTTTTTCACAATGTTTCATATGAAATAGTGATAATGGCCATAACATAGGCTTTTTCTGTGTTGTAAAATATGTCAAATAAATTATGAAATAAAAGTCTCATTTTTAACCCAACATGAAATAAATCACTTTGAGTTATTTGTATGTTTTATGATGTGTACACATGATGTGTGCTTGTGATGTTTAAAATGCAATGATATTTAATTCCACTCACATCCTGGTGTTCTAAACACTCAACTGTTGCCTTTTCAATCATATCCTCCAACACATCATCTGGTGCGCTGTACCACACAGCGTGTATTAATGGCGTCTCGCCGTTCTACGAAAACAAACATTACATTGAATTACGATACAGTTCATACAACTACCAACATTATTTTTTACGCGTTTTATAATTTCAACGGTACGATGATATTCCAATATCATTTAAGAACTACTAAATTATAACTAGTTAAAAATGTGTGTTATAATACACACATTCATTTAAATATATTATATTGATTTTATTTACGATAAATTTTTGGTCATTTTTTCACAATTATTAAGAGTTAAAATAAGATTAACAAAAATACTGTAATGTTATTTATAAGTGTTTTGGAAAAGGGAATAAGGTACTGTGTCAGTGAAAAGGTCGAGACATAACTTTTACGGTAGTTGTTGAGTCATGGTTTATGTTTAGTATGTTAAAAAAATGATATTACAGTACTAATAATAGGCCTTTTACTTAGCATGTCTATATTTTGTTAGTACAGTAGTATAGTAGGCCCCTATTATATTTCCTTGTAAACTGTTTTTGAGTGAACCATGAAATTATTGATAAGCTATTTCGAAAAGGGAGTACGGTACTGTGTCAGTGAATAGGTCTAAACATAAACGTATAGTTGTTGGACCATGGTTTGTGTTTAGTATTTAAAAAAAATGATATTAGCATGTCTATATTTTGTCAGTACAGTATAGTAGGCCCTATGCCTTGTAAATTGTTCGTGCGTGAACCACGTATTTACAAAAACAGGAGAATACTTGACAACGGCGCGTGTAAATAATTTTAATTTTTAATTTTATTTAAATTTTTGTTTTAAATAATTTTATAGGCCTACTCATTAACTAAAAAGAAGTAGGAACAATTAGAGTTGATAAATCATTTAGTAGGAAAGTCCCTAGACTAAATACCGCATGGCCAATTTAGTAGTTTACGCAAAAAATATTAGAACGTATTATTTTTGTACGTCTGTAAAATAATGGGTTTTTTTTTATTGAAACTTTTAACATAATAAAATACACAATGTAAGTAATTTAAATATAATAAATAATATTTTCAAAAAAAAAAAAAATCATTAGTTAATCACCCCTCCCTCGTCACTTTTTGGAAAATTCTTTTGACAGTGACAGTCAGTTATTTAAGCATAACATGTGATCAAATTATTAATATAATACTACTTTTTAAAATTCATTTAATTAATGGACTTTTTCTTGAGAAATTAAAATGAAATCAACATTTAAATGATATGGATTTACTAATGATTGTGGATAAAATATTAACTAGAATAAATCAATACATAAGAACTTAATACAAAAAAAAACAAACAAAAAGAAACACCTCCCTCCCTCATCAGTTTTTATTATTTGATAGGGTAATAAACTAAGATTTTTTTTATGGGGCGTTAGCTAACACATGAAAGATTTTTGTGTTTGGATTTTAAAATAGCTAGGAATAGGCCCAATTATTTCTTATGCCTATAATACTGTTAATACAATTGCATTAAGTTCTTAAGTATTTATTTATTCTGGTCAATATTTCATCAAAATTCATTAGTAAATCCACATCATTTAATTATTGATATCATTTTCATTCCTCCAGAAAAAGTCCATTAATTAAATGGATTTTTAAAAATAGTACTATATTAATAATTTGATCACATGCTATGGTCAAATAACTGACTGTCACACCTATTTTAAATTAAACTATATTAGATTAAAATAAATACCGGAGACGAGGTTTATTGTGTTAAGAAACGGGAAAGCATTCCACAACTGGCTGATAATTGTTTACGTTTTGACATTTGAAATGAAGAGTGACACGAATTTCCAATTTAAATCAACCAATACGATATCATTAAAAAAATTATTTAACACATTATAAATTTAAACCCCTCTAATAAGCTAATAAGATTTATTTACTTATGGCCTAAGTTTACTTATAGCCATTCATCGCCAATTATTATTAATATTATTATTTTATTTACAACTTAACGAAAAGCATGTGTATTACCCATTGATATTAATCGTATTAAAAATTGTTTACGTTTTTATCCTGTATTTCGTTTTATGAACGCATAGTGCCTCATTAAATCACTTTGTATACTGTTTTTTGTATGTTATATTGTTTTATTTTATAAGCACAGGAAAGCAAATTTCATGTATATTTTTATATGTGACAATAAAATCTATCTTGAATTTTGAATCTTGATATTGATTGCCATCGATATTATAAAAGTGCAAGTTCAAATAAATATTGTCGAACTACAGAGGGCGCTAGACTCGTTTTTTTAGTTATCAGGGAAACTTATCAATGCGAAAATTATCAACTAACGAACTAATTTTGTAGGCCTGATATAAATAAAATGAATATTGGCCACACGGCTTGTACTTAACAAGAATGACAATGTGGTTTAATTGAGCATGGTACATTTTAAACGAGAACGTTCTTTATAAAAAGCACATATTGTGGAAATGTTTATATTTCTTTAGTACAGAGTGAATGGTAGAGGATAGTAATAAATGCTCATAATAAAGATATTTTTAAGCCCTAAACCTAAATACCGGGCTATGTTCAGCGTTATAGTTTTACCATTTATTAGGTAAAGTAATAATATTGGTTACAATATTAGAATAATGGTTTGAAGACAGAAACATCAAAATAGACCCCTCGCCTATGAGATGGCAAATATTATTCACCAAACATATGGCTTAATTAAGTAATAATAATAAATTTCTGTATAAAAACCATCAATATTGTTTTATTTATTATTAGTAAATAAACATCTCTTCCTGGTTGGTTAATTTCAGCATAGAATCGGGCATTTCATTTTTTTTATTGATTTAATCCGTTGATTATGTATCTTTATCAATATCTTATTCTGAAGTCTCTGCGTACTAAAACTTCTGAGTAGATTTAAGGCGCTAAAATATATAAATGCGAGACAATTACCAAAATGCGAGACAATTACCATTAAAGCTATACAATGGCTGTTAATTATTTTATTTGGGACGTTTGAAATGAAGAAAATGAAATAAATTTATTATAGATTTAGACTATCTAAGTAAAGCGCAATAATACACTACATGAAATTATACAGTAAACGCATTACAATTTGTACGACATATATTGAACTAGAGAGGGCGCTAGTAGAGTCTTCGCGGACGTTTTGATTATTAAACGGCACACTTTTTAGTTAATTAAAGAGAATGACAATTTTGTTTTCAATTCTGTATGGCAGATTAAATTTTTTTTTAATAAAAAAAAATCCAGAAAATAGAACACATATTTTGTGCAAATAATTGAGAGCTTTTTGTTGTGTTGGAACTGTATCTTATTTTAAAAATATGATCCAATAAAAATTCTAAAATCAAGAAAATCACTTCATAAATCTAACTTAGTACTTGCCTCATCCTTCGTTTCAATAAGATGAGGTTCATTTTCAACGATGTTTGTTACTGCTGGCCAGTCTTTTCTCTGTATAGCCTGTATTAATTTGTTTCTGTGACATAACAAGCAAGGAAATGTATGAATTCTTTTTCTTACAATGTCATTGTAAATACAGTTGATTAAACCAGGTTTCTCATGAATATTAATTCTTGACATCACTGTTATCCTCATCACTCAAAAATAGTTAATAACATGTTAATGATATTTCGCAAAACAAAATAACTATACATAATTATAATTAAATTCTTTACAATAACAACTTTTAATGTGTCTGTCAGTACATAATTGTACTCCTTCTAAGATTATAGTTATATTAGCTCGTTTACTTAATGTTTACTTGATACAAATTATTACACTAGAGTACTCACTCATCGTCGGGTAGAGTTTGTAAAATTATTATACATAATACAGTACTCACCTAGCTCTTGGTAGAACGTTCATGGTTATCGATGGTTTGTGACGTTCGTATTGATCGTGTCGAATAGTGAAATATCTGTGAATAGTGGTACAGCCTTATTTAATTAGAACGAATAAGTCAAAATCTAGCATACACAAACTTTACAATTTTCGAACAACTTGTAGGAACAAAATAGCGAATATTCACAAGCTGCATGATTGGCTGTCCTCGTCACGTGATTTTGAATTATTCCGCTTCTAGTTCCTGTGTGCCTCTACAAATCATTCGGTTGAACACATACGGTAATAAATTTAGAAAATATTGTATCATCAGACATTGTGAGTGAAAATAATTGTAATAGTAAAAAAAAAACTATTACAATGATAATTAAAAAAGTAATAGGCCTAATAACCATAATCATAAAAATCAATAAAAGTAATAAAATCATAAATGATTGCATTCTAGATGTAATGGAAACCTTTGTCTAAACCACTCTCGTCAGCTTCCCAGTACAACAAGGTACGGTACGGTACAAGGTACAAGGTACATACCCACACCTGATGTGACCTGATGACGCCCATTTGGGGCGAGCTCACGGATAGATTTGATTATTATTTAATTAACTAATTATTACAGTATTTTACCAGTTCCTCTCTTTACTAAATTATACTGTTAATTTCTACCAGATCATTTGGCTATGCCAGTGATACCGTTTTAATCCAAGCGGTCTCTAACTATCCAGGCCTCTCGGAGAAGGAGATGGGAAGCGCATATCGGCAGGCATCGACGGACACATACACTTCCCACCCTCTACAATGACATCCCCCTACCGTTCTCCCCTACCGCTCTAAATCTAATGCTGGATATCTATTCACATAATAGGAACCGTTGCTTAATCCCGTTTCTGGTATCGACCTAAAAGGTAACGGAAGTGGGTGTGGCAAACGATGTTTAGATAGTAAATGTTCCTGTCTACAATCTTTTGGGAAGTGTATTTCAAAAACCTTCTCAATGAAAATGTTAATATAGTTATAGTCCAAAGCAAATAACCGTTTAATAAAATATACGTACCTTTTAAAACTAAATGGCCTTCGGAAATGTACTGTAGTGTCGATTTGTGCTTGCGTTGTGTTGAAGAACTTGTTGAACAATGATTGGCTCGTTCGACTGTAAGCTAATACTCATACAGCAGTAATAAACGGATCTACGTCACAGTAAAATACGTTATTGCTATCAAAATGTATTCACAATGACTTACCAGGTCACGAATTGGAACCATTTCCGCGTCGATTTCTGAGCCAAGAGAGTTCACAGTAATGGCGGCACTGCGGAAGGAGACGTGGGGGATTTTCTTTACCCAGGTCATATACTTTTCCTTGCATCATTAGCATACAATACGTATAAGCCTATTGTTTTGATGATAGGCCTACTGTAAATGGATAGCTTTCCAAAAAACAAAACAAAAACAAAAACAAATGATTGTATATTTAATCGTATCAATCTAAAATAGATGTATGAAAACGTGTCTCGATCTGGTGAGATTCCAAACTGCAAGGCGAATATCATATCCATTAGACCAGGATAGATCTACCAGGATACAGGCGAAGATCCAAGCCCCAGGCACTAGCCCTCTCATAGAACTGCTTGTAGGTCGCAGTACAGTGGCGTACGATACGGTACAGCCAGTACAAAGCATGGGGCAAGGGTCCAATTATAAATAGACCTATAAATAATAATTAAAAATAATTTCAAAATTAATTTTGAAGGAAAGAAAGGGAGGGGGCAGCGGGCCCCTCAACGATATTCGGATTTTAGAGTAGTAATTATTGAGTACATGGGTTGGTTTCTATTAACTGGTGTATTCAAGGAGGCCCCAGCAGGCCGGATAGCCTATTTTTTCATGAATTAAAAAAAAATAAAGCATGTTTGTTGCGTAGCACTGTCAACACGATACTAATAAACAAATACTGTATTTCAGTATTTCAGTATTGAAACTCGCTTTCAGAACAGTGGAACACACCTGTATACGGTCTGTCTCTTATACAAATCTAGATGTGTATAAGAGACAGCCTAAAAGGTAACGGAAGTGGGTGCG
>NW_022741451.1:7560-11317 GCF_011630105.1 Anneissia japonica
ATATATATTTATATATATATATATATATATATATATATATATATGTATATGTATGTATATGTATATATATGTATATATATATATTTTTTTAAATTTTATTTCATTATCACCAAACACTAACAATAGTCACCAATTACAGGGCTGAATAACAAAAAGAAGCATAAATATACTATATAATACAATAAAATTTGCACAAACATTTTAAACAAGTTAAAACAGATAGTCTAAACCTATTAAAAACATTCAACAAAACCTTTCGGCGAAAACATGATAACGAATTTTTAAAAACGTCAACTGAAGGATCAATTTTACATAAGGAATTATATAACTTAGGAAGTCGATTAATAAATCCATTTTTTGTAATGTTAACCCTTCCCTTAGATATTGAAAAAAGGTGCAGGATTACGTAAGTGATAAACTGGAACAGAAAGATCTAAATCTAAAAACAGGATTGAAAACCATGATTTCATTATCTGTATTCAGGTGTACGCCAAAGAAGTCCATGTTCATCCTTCCGGACGAGGCAAACCCATAAACCATACCATATCGATTAGACGTGGGTCTGGATTTTCCTCCAGCATAAACTTTGAGAAGTTATAAATTAAAATACTCAATCCAACTAATAAAACTTAAATTTCGTTGACGGCAGCAGCCTACCCAATTTCCATTGAGTGGAGGCAGCAGGCATAACGCTTGGGTCGGGGCCAAGGGCTCTTTGGCTTTTTGAGACCTAAACCATTTTTGGGTCTCTCTGTCGCCAATCGTGGGTTTTTATGATGTATCGTTTTTTAATAAATTTTTGTCATTGTGCTTTAACGACGAAATATATGATATGATATCAGTGGCGGGTACAGAAATTTGAAATAGAGAGGGGGTCTATTTTAAAGATGGAGAGTCATAATCATATATATTCTTACCTCATCTCCAACCATGTTGGGGCTGAGGTAAGAAAATGTATGATTATGACACCTGAGTGCCGGAAATGGCACTCACAAACTTAAAATTTGAATATATATATTTTTTGTCTCCATTTTAATCCGTCACTGGAGAGGCCTATTTTGCATCCGGGTGCTAGAGAAATGACCTTATTGGAGGGCCCAGGCCCCTATGAGTCGAGGGCCCTGCAGAGCGTTACGCCACTGGGAGTGCGCTCGTATAGCTGTAAAGACTCTGCCCATAATATTATATTTATGGTATATTAAAGAAGAATATAAAAAAAGTAGAAACATCCCTAAGTGACTTTCATTTTTTATCTTGGTTTGCGGTAATACGTCTCTTTTAGGTGGACAGGGTACTTCTCGCATAGGACCACAAAATGAAAGGCATACCACGAAGGGTATGGTACACTGTTGACTATAGCAAATGGAAAGAATCTTATTTATAAGTTATTAGGTTAATAAATTACAATAGGTGCTGTATTATTTTTACTTAAAGGAAAATTAACAGAATAACAATATACAGTGTTTCAAATAAATGCAAAGATTAATAAACCACACAAAAATACACACTACTACATTCTCCCCTGATTTAGCGAATGTCGTCAAGACATTACATTTGAGAAAAGTATGAGAGCTAATCCTCCTCCCAAGTTTTCATCAAGTATCAATAATAATAATGATAATAATAATAATAATAATAATAATAATGATAATAATAATAATAATAATAATGATAATAATAATAATAATAATAATAATAATAATGATAATGATAATAATAATAATAATAATAATAATAATAATAATAATAATAATAATAAAACAATTTAAAATGCATATACTGCAGTCTAACAAAATAATTCACATTAAAGCATTTTATAAAGGTCTATCATTAATTTTAAAAATAAACATAAACAGTGCTGTCAACCACAAAATTGAATTGAACATTTTAAAATAAAGTTAAGAAATAAACAAAGAAATCATTATACATTAAAAATCTGGAATTCTAATAAATATAAATGAAATGAGTAGCAGGTCTACTACAGTAAATAGTAGGGCTTCTGTAGTTAACTGTTAAGATTACTTCGTTCGTTTTCCTCCACCTCTCTAGAGCCAGCCTGCAACCCTCTTTCCATCATCCCCTCACCCAAGAAAAAAAAAAACATCGTATAAAATCTGATCAAATATCTAGATACCTTCTACAGCTTTTAATTTCGGTGCTCATTTAGGAATTCCTTCATGAATTTTGTTTTCAGGCAATCGAAGGCAACTACAGTACAAGCAATTCTAGTAGTTTGAGTGTTAAGTTCATTCAGTATTTTATACTGAATGGTTGTATAGGCTAAAACTTGGCCATTGTTATATAGATAGGCATAGAAGACCCAATTGTTTCACGTTAATTAATATGAATACAGTCCAAGCCAAGGATAGCCTACTTTTTATACTACAAACAAGCATTCAAAAATGTAAAATTGTAACTAATAATAAATGAATTAATTTTTCCACAAACATCATGAATTTAGGATTTCTAAACGCCAACTGCACAAATATCACTGATTTTAAACACAATACATAGACTTGGGCTTAGACCTATAACAGTAAACCAATCCTTCTTTTAGCTAGGACACCCAAGTCCTAGTCGCCTAGGCTTAGGCCTAGGCTAGAAGAGCAGTCTTGCGCTCGGACTGGCTGGTCCTAGGTAGGAGGTCTAGGCCTAGGCCTAAGTCTACCTCCATAGGCCATACTATAATAATTATTAGAAATATAAGTCATTTTCGAAGTCTACACCGTTCAAATAACCTACTGTGCGTGTTTGCCGTTCAATTTTACCTTGATTTGGTCGTCTTGCGGTCTCATGCTCATGAATTTTGAAGATACTTTTTCACAAAATAATATTAATAAATATTTGTTTTATGAAAACAACTCTCGGCGCATGCAACGAAAAAATACTCTTTTGTGATTGGACAATAGTTTGCGCACAGTATCTTTATTTTTTTGCTGTTACGGACAAGTAGGTACACTGTATTGATTGAATTTATCATTGACTGAAAAATGATGTGTTTTATCTATTTATGTAAATGCAACTTTTATTGTAAGGCATTTGAAACTGAATAAAGAAAGACAGAAAGATAACATTTATGAACAATTCGATGTATAGACTGCGTTTTAGTATGTCCCCCACTCGTTTTCCAGATTATAAAATTTTCTTTGAAAACAAAACCGTTGAATGCCTTGATTGTAAACGTTCATCTGGCTTCTACTACTACTACTACAATACTCAATCTTGTTGTATGCCTTGTGTCTCCCGATGAAGCTAACGAAAGCTAAATAAATTTCGTTAGTCTAAAGAAGGTGCTACTGTACTTATTCTATTTTTGTTGTATGCCCATATATGGTCATGATGTGATTTTATCATGACCATATTTAGGCATTTTACATGTTTCTGTCAAATAGAAATTGATAGTCTGGATAATGGGTGCATGTCTGCACCCATTGTTAAATACTCAAGTATGTATTCAATATATCAGATAAACTCGATTGCGATTGGGCCTCTGTTGAGTGTAGTAGTAGCCACTCAGAGATTGTCAATATTTCCTAGGCAGGTAGATTAAGTCCTTTTCCAGACAGTATTATCGTACAGAGGTGCCATTGCCGTTAGTAGGCATATTATACCAAAAGTGTTTTAGGAGTTGCTGACTAATAAAAATGCTTACTAATAATAATAATAATAATAATAATAATAATAATAATAATAATATAAAAATAATAAAATAATAATATAATAATAATAATAATAATAATAATAATTATAATAATAA
>NW_022741451.1:11404-12052 GCF_011630105.1 Anneissia japonica
AATAAATTTCGTTAGTCTAAAGAAGGTGCTACTGTACTTATTCTATTTTTGTTGTATGCCCATATATAGTCATGATGTGCCTATACATGGTCATGATGTGATGTCATCATGACCATATTTAGGCATTTTACATGTTTCTGTCAAATAGAAATTGATAGTCTGGATAATGGGTGCAGGGAAGAACAGTGTAAGGTCATCGTTGACAAAGGGAAAGTTAGACTACAAAACCATAGAAAATTAAGATTTTTTTAGAGTCCACAATAATAATAATAATAATACCTAAAATGTTTTACACTTCCGTTGTTGAAAGCGTTAATGTCTATGGATACATTGTCATGGTTTGATAATCTTAGGCTGCATGAATATTCAGAGAGTATATATAGAGTTGAAAAAATTGAACGAGCAGATCACTCGAGAAAATATGTGTAAGAAAAATAATAGAAAAGCAAAATGAATAATAATGTATAAAAACTAATCTTTTATTCGATAATTATAGCTGGTTGCGTTCTGGAAAGAGACTTTAAGCCCCATTCCCGGCAAAATTTCACTAAAAATTGACTTTTTTTAGAAAATATGCATTTGCATTACTCCAATTATTATAAATCATGGAAAAATATTGGCATGAATTTTAGTTTTACGCAAAAGAAT
>NW_022741451.1:12061-13707 GCF_011630105.1 Anneissia japonica
ATACAGACTATTTCTCATAAAATATTACCATTTTCTCGACGAATTCATCGTTACTAGGCAAATTCAGGGGTTGTAGATCGCATCCACTGGAATACTCTCGCTTTTATGTATACTTTATACAGTCAATAAAGTGCGCCCTCTCTAATGAGATTAGTTTTTTTGTACTTCGCATCTCGCACAATGCGGTCGTTCGGTTAGGCTGAGATATGTTTGTTTAAGTGTCAAAATCTCAGTCAGAATCAGTTTTTTAACAAATTTGAAATAATTCGAGGTAAGGCTAGGCCTAGCCTAGCAGCGTTGGATAGGCCAATGTTTTCGGCGCCTACGATATTTCTTCTCACGACCTATCGCAAAATCAACATGAAAAATTTATCCGCATTTATTTTTTGTGTGGAACACAAAAAATCAAATTTCAGTCTTATTTTACATTTTTTTTCATTCTTAGGAATGTCTAAATTCAGTTAAACTAGCAATTCCGTATTATATTTATAAATCTTTATAACATTATACAAAAATTAGATTTTTCTTAAAAACTGATATTTTGCCGGGAGGGGCTTTAATGTGCCACAAATACAGAACAAGCAGATATCTGAACTCATTCATCCCATACTCCATGAGAAATGTGCAATGAATCTCTTAATCAATAAATATGCAATACTATAATCAGCAATTATGTCAGCTTTTAAAGAACTAAATTTGGTTTTACTGTACTTCTTACAACTTATGTTTTAATTTTTTTTGTTTTCTTACTTGGCTCTCTTTATCATTAGCTGTTACCTTGACTTATATTTATGTGGATTCAATGTCGAATTACGAAACGTGCAGGCTTGACACCTTTTAAGCTTAAAACTTCTGATCAATAGTGTCCAAAATTGCTACAAAAACGTGGAACAATAATCACAATTATTATTATTATTATTTATTTCCGGTAAATATTCCTATACTCTTTTATAATTAACAGATTAATTAATTATATCATATATTTATTAAAATTTTACACTATTTTACGTTTTAAGGCCTATTTATATGGTACATTGTGTCTGTATTTAACCATAGAGAAAATAGAAAATAGTTCATTTTCTCTATGATTTAACCAGGGAGTTGTTATAACAACTCCCTGGATTTAACATATTTCTATCTATGTTAATTTAAAGTCAAAGATATCACTTGTGGATAGGCCTATCTTCATAAGACTTCTACGAATGGACACTTTGTTTGAAGCAAGAAATCATTTAAACCTGTGCTATTTTAATCTCTGTTTTTATTACGCATATAGGCCTATGTCTTTATTAAAATGAAAATGTTCCCGCCAGCAATCTCCTTCGGAAAATATCAAAGATATTTTCATACAACTTGAGGGCTCACACATAGGCTAGCAATTTTTTAAAACTATTTAATAGCTTAGTAGCAGCTGGTAAATAATAATATTCAATCAAGTTGCTGATTAGCACTGGGAACACAAATAATGTATAAATCAAATAGATAATAGCCTAATACAGTGCTCAAATAAATAGGAACATGATAATATCATATAAAACATAGTTTATCAACGAAAGTTCCTTATTATTATGGTAGTAATATTTAAAAAAGTCCCTCGCGGGATGATTCGAACCAACAATCTCTCGCGATTTCGTCAAGCGCCATAC
>NW_022741451.1:13912-16074 GCF_011630105.1 Anneissia japonica
ATATATATATATGTTACATACAACATATTGAGATATTTGTCGAACATAATCAGTTTTTCGAATAATAATTTTAGAGAAAATATACAAGTGTACAATACTATAATAATAGTTAATAGTTGTTTGTTTTGTCTAATTATTAGTAGATTTTTCCGAGTTCGGTTCAATATTTATCTCCTTGCCTGACCATGAGATGTACATTGCGCTTTTTCATTCATTCAGTCGTCATAGATGTCATCATAGATGACATCATAGATGTCGTCATGGGTGTCGTCATAAATTCTAATTCTTTTTCTAATTGTGTAGCTGCATGATTCAGTCCAATTTCATTTAGATCATCAATGAATGACTTCATTTGATTTCTACGAATTACTCTCATCTCCAGATTCAATATCAGTGTCCACTGGTCTTTGTATCGACTCGGTGGTAAATCGTAGAGTCCACCCAGCGTCTTAACGTCATCTTGCGAAATTACTCGACCGAGTTTGATCAGATTCTGTCGATGAACTGAGAATGACGTCACATTGGTTTCGTGGAAAGCCTTACACAGTAGATCACTGACTTTCCCTTCACAACATTGTATCAGTAACAATAATCATATCCACTAGGATTTTAAAGTCAGTCGACTTTAGACTTTCATTGCGGTTCAATAACTTGAACAAATTCAACGTGGTCGTGGAGCCTAGCGGATCAACGTCAATTTTCACTTTATCATTGTACAATAATTTCAGCATGGTTATAATTCCATTTTGATACTTTTTGATCAACCTGTAAAAACACATTTTCATAAAATGATTATTATTGGAAAAAAAATCAATATTTAGATTTACTTGATTAATAAATAAAAATTTCCAACTGTGTTTACCAACGTTCGTCTGCCTCAATTCTGATTTGTTCCATTTAAAAAGCACCCAATAAATTTATAGATTATTCCAAAAATAGCCTTAGCAATTTAACACATGTTACAAACAAGTTGAATAATTTTCTATGGGTATATATTATTTAACGAGGTAGCTTATTTTAGTTTCACTGTCACATATGTTATAGAACATACTGTAAACTAAAGATAATTCGGTTTCTCTTTACAATAATCTGATCTATCAATGAATTAAATTAATGATTGTCTCAACCTGCTTTTGTTTGGTTTTTTTTTTAATTGCAATTTACGAAATCCCCCCAAAAAATAACAGTACAATGACAAGTCAGTACAGTTTATCAATCCACTATAATCTGTCTTTTATTATATTAATAGAAGGTGCAGTACACAAAATATTTTTTAGGAATCAAGTCCATCTGCATTAAAAAAAAAGAGGATTAATTACGGTAAACTTGTATATGAATGTAGGCAGCATAAAAATAATAATAATAATAATAATAATCTGATCTCTCAAGCCATTCTTTATACATAACGACATTTACAATATAAAATAATGTAACATAAAACCCATGTCATGGTTATTTTAAACAGTGTGGAATACCTTCATGTTGTTAGTGCGTTCATTGCCAAGCGGAGATTTAGGATTTTCAACAAGTCAATGAATTTTGTCATATTTCCTTCCATGATTATGAGTTTATCTTCAAGATCAGTGATCATTTCCCAGCCGTCTGTATAGTCCTTAGGAGGTGTATTATACAACTCATCGATCTGCGTCACATCGGATTGTGTCAGTACCATTCCAAATTCCATTAACTTTTGTCTGTGAGGTGTGAATTTTGTTGAAATGTTTCCTTCCCTCACGTCCGGAAATGATGGTAGTTTTTCTTTAATCTCCTTTAAAAGACCTAAATGTTTGGTTACTCTAATAGTATCACACAGGAGTCCAAGATTTCGTGAACTCAGATGACCATGTGTAATCAAATTATTCAGCAGGTTCATCGTCTTATTTACTTGTGATAGCTCGTGTTTGTCCACCTTGTCTCTGAACAACACTTTCAGCATAGAAAGACTTCGGTGGCGATCATACCAGCTTGAAACAATAGCTTTCAGCACACTGAAGTCCAACAATTCTATGAAATAATTTGACGATTAAGATGTCAATAGTTAACTATATTTCATTTTCATTTTAAAATGTATATTTTGTATGGATATGCCAATATTGAAATAGTTTTAACCATTACCAGGAGTGAATTATTTTCATAAGCGATCCCAAAACAACTTAAACATG
>NW_022741452.1:0-576 GCF_011630105.1 Anneissia japonica
CTTTTGACCATTTTCAGCATTTAAAAATGGTTTAATCTGCACCGCGCACACTTCTTTGAGGGTCAAAGTGCGGTGGATTACCTAACTCGTCCTCAGTGACGAGTTAAAATCTAGTTTTTGTTAGTTTTCTATGATATTTTATTACTCATGCAAATAAATCCTGGTGACTGTAGGATTAGAAACAATTTGATATGGCCAATTTGACTAGCAGGCACATTCTGAACCCCTATGCATTGCTCCTAAACATCACTTATAAGCATCACTCATAAGTATTATTCATAAGTATCACTCCTGGCATTATTTTTTATCCTTTGTACGAAGAATTTGTTTGCTTTTGAATAGGTACCGAGAATTAGCAGTGAAGATATATGTTGACAGATTTTAAAACTTTGTTATGTATATTTAATGCCCCCAGGTGTTTTGAAGTTTGTAAAGCAATGATTATGAGTTGCAAGCAACAAATAAGAATGGTATACCAAGATTTAATATCAGTGATACCTGCAGATATAATTTCTAGGTAAGTCCTGAACAAATGACCCTATCAAGTAAATCATCAAAACACGAAGCAAATCATTC
>NW_022741453.1:0-545 GCF_011630105.1 Anneissia japonica
TTAAGCCTTAATCATGTCATTTTATTCCACAATTTGATTATCTCACAATAAGATAGCCGGCAGTGCCATCATCTCAAAGATTATAAATAAATATATATATATACTGTATTATAAAATTGGAAACTGATTATATGTGTTTCATACTACCTGTCAATAAATATTAAAGACTTACGATTTTTAGCATCTTCAGACGAATCAATAATTAAACTTCGTACAAACTTGGCTTCGCTTCCAACACGACGATTACAGCGGGCACATTGTATACGTGTTCCTTAAGAAAGAATCTTTCTTTTCTCACGCTCTTAAACTCTTAATACTGTTCATTAAGAAGGAATCTTTATTCTCTCACGCTCTTAAACTCTTACTACGATATGACCAATAATACACAACAGTCGATTTTGTTAAGAATTCCAGTGAATAAAAAAAAACTGTTCGTCATTAATTATATTGTTAAACAGACGACATCGTGAATCGTTGCTTTTATCAACAACTATTATTATTGTATCATAACAAAATAACACACAGGACACAAGTTACAGCATTAT
>NW_022741454.1:0-608 GCF_011630105.1 Anneissia japonica
CAGGTAGGCCTGGTAGACCAGGACAAGGTGGATCTGGCGGACAAGGAGGGCAAGGTAGACCAGGTGGACCTGGCAGACCAGGAGGGCAAGGTAGACCAGGTGGACCTGGTAGGCCGGGAGGAGAAGGCAGACCTGGTCAACCTGGTAGGCCAGGTAGACCAGGCGGACCAGGTAGGCCTGGTAGACCAGGACATGGTGGATCTGGTAGACCAGGAGGACCTGGTAGACCTGGCAGACCAGGAGGGCATGGTAGACCTGGTAGTCCTGGAGGGCAAGGTGGATCTGCTGAGTGTGGACTTCCTAAACACGGTAGTGCTGGTAAGTTTAAGTACAACGTTGGAAATATAATGATGGTCAGTACTATACATATAATTCACAGAAGAGGGCGTGTCTTATAGTTGTCTCGCAGTATGTCGCGTGCGATATTGTGCTTTTCAGTATCAAAATCGTGACGTCAGGCACGTTGAAAAAGAATGAAAAGAATTTAAATTCTACTTGGCGCTTGAATCATCACAATACCTTCGTGGTCAAAAGCTTATGACGTTCGTCATGCATGTGTGAAACGTCACGGGTTCTTGAAAAAGGGTTACGCCCGAAAAATCTCAATA
>NW_022741455.1:0-708 GCF_011630105.1 Anneissia japonica
ATTTCTTGTATCAAATTTTGGCCTCTGTTGTTTTCCTCGTCTTTGTTTTGCTAATTTTCCTTTCCGACGCTGGTTTTTCATGTTCGCCAAGAAAAAAAAAAACAAAAAAAACCTCCCTCCTTACCATGAAATTTGATACCTAAAGGATGCTAACCAATTATTTTTTTTACGCGACATTACAGCATGGTTTTGCCATTATCTCTGAAACACGATTTGCGATGAGTGACTGGTTTGGCTTGTTTTTACCACATGTCGTCATGATGTGATGTTGTCACCAAATTTTAAGCATGTCGCATGTTTTTGTCATATCAAATTTGGAGTGTGAAAAGGGCTTTAAGAAGATCAGGAGCTTGTTGGCATGATGTGCTACAAAACATATTATTGCCTGTGCAAAGGAAGTTGTGTAATCACCTCAGTCTGTCTGTAGAATTATGAAAAAAAACTTACGAATGAATCATCATAAAATTTAGAGTGGTAGTTTAGCTGTGTGATAATGACAGTTGGGCTGGCTCCATCTAATCCTAAAGTTAGTGCTTTCCATGCCAAAGCCAACATTAGGGACAAAAACATGAAAATTGACTTGTGAATGTATTCATAGTCTCCACATTTTAAGCTTTAAAATGATTGTTCATTTCCTGGAATTGACTAAAATGATTGGTCATTTACTAGAATCGACTAAAATGATTGGTCATTTACTAGAATCGACTA
>NW_022741456.1:0-761 GCF_011630105.1 Anneissia japonica
TCAAGCGATTCGAGGCTAAAGAAAAACAAATAATAAATATTATGCTGCGGTTACCTGCAATTTACAGAGACGATCGTCTTTCGATTTATGCGTCAGCTTGATGGATGCTATCTGCTTCGCAAGTTCTTCGTTTTTCTGTTGGTCCGCTTCCACCCGACTTTCCAGTTAGTCGACCCGGCCGAATTTTCGAAGTTGGATGTCCATCTGACTTTTCAGTTCGGCGACTTTGCTAACGGCTCCGGACAACTCGGCGGTTAACCGCGCTACCGCCATCACGGTCATGTCGAGATGGTTTTGGACTCCCTCTTCAGCATGCTTTTCGAGTTCCGCATTGACGCCCTGAAGTTGAGAAAGTCGAAAAAAAATAATTCGTTGGTATTCTTTGCATAAAGCAATCTCGAACGACCTTTCATTAAAAAACATTAGATTTATAATATCCTACCTTGAAATCGCACCCGTAAAATTCGAATTTGCAGCATCTCTTCTGCCGAGAGCATCGTTCGTTCAGATGCGTTCTCAACTCCTCCCTTCGAACGTCATTCGCTCCGCAGTCGTTCGGACAATACACCGTAAATTTAGGACAACTCCGTCGGTGCGCCTCGACGTCGCGATGCAGGAAGGGTGACTTGCAGAAAGTGCATTCGACCGAACGATGTTCGCACTCGTTTTCCAGATGTCTCTGCAGATCCTTGCGTAGCAGCTTGGTCGCACACCCCCGCGATCGATGCATGCACGCGACGGGAAAGTAGTTGCAAAATTCC
>NW_022741457.1:0-225 GCF_011630105.1 Anneissia japonica
CTTCCTCATCATCATCCATCATCAATCATCATCTACCTCATCATCTTCCTTCTCCTCATCAGCTGCATCATCCTCATCCTCCTCATCATCATACTTATCTTAATCACCATAATCATAATCATCATTACCATCATCCTCATTATTATCATCATCATCATCGTCATCATTACCATCATCATTTTCATCATTATCCTCTTCATCATCAGTCACTACCATCATCATGAG
>NW_022741457.1:258-1169 GCF_011630105.1 Anneissia japonica
ACGAGAATGAAGATAAGGACAAGGGTGAGGATGAGAGGGATCATTCATCATCATCATCATTCTCATCAATCATTTTCTATCATTCTCATCACCATCATCACAATCATTATCATCAACAACCATTATCATCAATCGTAATCACCATCATCTTCTTCCTCACCATCATCCTAATCATCTTTCTTCTCATCATCATCATCATCATCAACATCCTCCTTATAATGGGGAATATAATGAGGATAGGGATGACAATAAGGAAGATGATGATAATAATAATAATGACATCAGTATATTAATAATAACAGTACTAACGCTAATATATTAATGTCAATTATAAACTATAAATTTTTTTAAACGCATAAGAATAATGATATACTTTATTAATAATATTATAGAGTAACAACATAATAGTATACTAATGATGATGAAGAAAAATGTAGTGTAGAAAGATTAAATTTAAATAGGTAAACATTTCCTTTAATTTTGATTGTCATAGTCTTGGAATTCGGTGTGTTGACGTCCTCATTCCAAATTTGCTTGGGAGGTGGGGAATTCCCGTCTGACAGGCCTAGACTCCCATCGTCCGATGCCTCGACAAGGTTGCCACACCACAAATAATGATTTGCTTATCCATATAACATTATTTTGATTGCCAATCCCTAATATTTTGGCTTAAAAGCGATATTTTGGGCCATACAATGCTAAAAAGAAACTCTCCCATAAGCCCAGGGAAGTTTATTCCGGGACTCTGACCGAGGGTCTAGTCGGCCCTGTGTTTGGACCCAGCCTATCAGACCCCCTGGGGCCACCACTGAACAACTATAATGGGTAAGTATTTAACTAAGGTCCTGTCAGTTTTCACAGTCATAGAAAAAAACTAAAAGTGACTAAAAAATTGGTATGTTAAAGCAAAA
>NW_022741458.1:0-545 GCF_011630105.1 Anneissia japonica
GAGTATCAATGCCCTCCTGTAGCTGATCCGTCACCACCCACTCCACCTGCCGTACCAGAGGCACTGGCTGTTCCTCCAGTTGACCTCATGAAGGCGCCTTCGTTGGAAGCTACACCACCATCTGTGTCGTCTCAAGATCATCCTGCAAAGCCCCTTCTACGCCGTTCCACACGTCGAAGGAGACGTCCTGAACGATTCTCTGACTATGTTATGGATCAGTAGTATTAGTACATGCTTGAATTCTTATAGGTTTAGGTTTATCTTCGATTCAATACTGTCTGTTTGAGTTTGTTCATAATCACTTTTCTGTCAACAACTCATATTTATTATGCTCTACTTAATGTCCGGAGGTTATAATCACGCTGGTACTATTGTGATTGACACATTCTAATCTGTAATAATCTTAAATGTAGTACTGAGTTTTATAGATAGTATGTTTGCCTCCGACTGTTACTGTGTCAGTATGCACAGCATGAAACTGACAAGTGTTTTCTTGCTGTTTTTTTTCCGTTAATTTTTAGTTAAAAAAAAAAAAAAAAAAAAAG
>NW_022741459.1:0-2727 GCF_011630105.1 Anneissia japonica
ATATAATGAAATAAAATGATTACTGATGTCCACCACATGGTGGACGACGAGAGTTACTGGTACCGGGTTACCGGGTAGCACAGACACGAAGGGACCCTTAGGGGTGAAGAAAGTCATTGATCGAGTTCCTAGTCCACATTTCAAGCGCCCTGAGCATCTTACATTAGATGGATTTGTGCGCTATATAAAACTACACTATTATTATTATTATTTTTAATAAATGATTTACTTAAATTTTATCCCTTTGTTTTGGTGTCTATTTAATTTAAATGCGTATCGTATAAGTAAATAAGTGCTATGCTGCAAGTAAATTTTCTAAAACTTATATCAAAATTACAATAAAAGTAATGGAAGCAAAAAAAAAATATTAGCACAAATTATAGAGGTGTATGTCAAATTTAAGGAAAAAAATAACTAAGGATAAACATGAACTATAGAGGGGGTACATCAAAAAAATGCATCTAACAGGGATTTGTGAAATAAACTGACTCACCTGACAATGTGGGTGTGGATTAGAACAACCGTTTGCAGCACCTTTATTTTCAAATATTTGCACCCAACGGTACTTAGCCCCGAGATCAGTAATAAGCTCCGCCCACTTGTCAATTACAGTCTTTATTTCATCCAGAGACATTAATGGAAGTGTAATATCAGACCAGGGATGGAAACACATTACCTGGCTATAAAAAAACAGTTATGATTTCACAATTAATAAAGTGTATCAATTTTTTAAAATGTTAACTTCTATGATTTCAGTTTTTCTCACTAAAATTAATCACCTTCACAAAGCCTAAGCATATCTCTTAGTTTATTTATGCTTTTGGCTTCTCCAATTTGGAATTTTGTTTATTTAATATATTTACTTAGATTTTTGTTGTAAAGCATTTCATCAAATTTTGATGTAGTAACTTCATAAAAATGCTTATATACAATCTATGTATTAAGTTTGGTCCACACTATTAATTCTGTACTATTATTATGCCTGTTAATTACCTATATATGGGCATATTCAACTCACAGGGCCTGTTTCTACTGATGAGAAAGAACCATTCTTAAGAACTGTTCTTCATAGGGTAGTTTGTAGCTGCAACATAAATAGCAGCCTTATTTGACCGAAAGTCAACTTAGCCAGTTGGCTAGGCCTATGTCTAATACTAGTAGTAGAATCATTGAAAAGGATGTATTAAGAATTAATTTTTATCAGACTTTGTAAAATATTTCTAATATCAATAATGTAGGCCTTTACACAAGTTTACCTATATTATTTATTATATTCATAATTAAATTCTTCAATAATTATCAGAAATGTTGGACATGTTCCACCTGTCAGGTGATATAATTTATTATTAGGAGGAATCAGCACAACAAATGTTAAACTTCGTTTTTTCGACACAACAAAATGGTTCTTATCTTGATAATCCGATAATTAACTGATAAGTGAACCGTTTATATTTTAATTTTCAGTAGAAACACAACCACAGATACACGTCACAGAAAATTTTATAGCGTGAACAGACATGTTACAGTTTATCTTTGTTTATATTACAGTCAATGGCAAGTTGTTTGCTGTTAGATGAAAAACATTAAAAAAATAGCCCAAGGGTCAGTCAGTCTTAATCAGGGTACCCATGTGTGTGAATATGCTTCAAGAAAAGTGAGGAAACCTGTTTGCCATGCAGAAATAAATTACCTTTTTTACGAAAAAGTATTAAAGTGAGCAAGATGCAGACAGGCAAACAGAAGACATGCAAAATTAGTGCAAGGAGTATGTATATTACATGGTTGTAAATATGTGGTATTAGTATTGTTATACACCACAGGAGGGCAAAGAGCGGCCCACGGGCCGCATGCGGCCCGACAGCGATTTTTTTGTGGCCGGCGAAAATCGAAAATTCACTTTGGCCCTCCTACCGATTTTTATGCTCACCCCTGTTATACACAAAACATTTCTCCATATCCTTTATTTAGAAATTTAGAAATTGGGCACGTTAATATGGCTAATACCAAGAAGCACATTTTTTTTGTGATTTTGGTCACACACGTGCCCCTGAGGTCAAGCTGAGTGAACCCCTGGCAATAAAATGTTACCATGTTCCTTCTGCAGATGCAGCTTTCAGAAGTGGATGATCAGGTTCCCCTATATAACATTTTAAGAAAAAAAAAATGAATTTTGTGACTTCTGTATATCAACAATAAATCAAGCATATACACCCTTCTTAATTGGAAAATATGAATGAAAAGCTTATTATGAAGAAGTACTACCAGCAATGAAGCCCCACTTAATACTGCCTAGTACACTTGGAAAACCCCTCACCGAAATGGTACTGCAATTTTTATAACAACAAACTTGTATCTGGGAGGTATCAAAGAGGTCTGACTCTCGGGGTTTCGTTAGAACACAATCCTATCTAAAAAATGTACTACTACTCCTTCAAAAGAATGTAAAAGGTGTTCGTAAATAGAGCGCCCCCTACTTCGTGGTAGTACTTTTTTTAACGTTTCATTTCGTGCATACAAAATCAGTACACTCTTTGGTGGTATAGTTTAGGATAAACTTAATAAGCTCTTGAGTAGAGTAAGGTTAATAAGAATAAACAAGTGTACAGGTATGTTCTTGTCATTGATCACAAGATGTTATGAAACAGAAAGGTACAATAATTTAATTTTTGTCACAGAGGTCCTGGATGGTTCCAAGTGGTTCTTGGTGGTGTATAATAGCACTGATGC
>NW_022741460.1:0-1196 GCF_011630105.1 Anneissia japonica
TATAGGCCTATATGTATATATGTATATATATACTATTTAACATATTCGTGTGGAGGTGTACGTTTATGCACGTAATGTGTATTATGTACATTATTTGTGTGGGGAGGGTGAGGGATGTTTATGATTTATTTAAACTCTAAATTGTATTTTCTTTAGTTAAGTTCTTTCATTTAGCATTAAGTTGTTGTTTTCGTCTTTGTTCATTAGTTTAAGTTCGAATGCGCCACTTTCTTGTGTGCTGCCACTGTTGCAAAAGTGTAATGTCAAATAAATATTATTATTATAAATTCCGTGTGTGCTGACATCACATTATGTTGTGGTTTCCATGGAATTCACTCAGCTGACTGTGTGGGCCGGGCTTAAAGTGGATTGATCCAGCAGAGCTGATCACACGGGACTTTCGGATTGGAAGACATCTTGGCCACAATTCACAATACAGTACAGTAGTTGAACCCCGAGTTGAACAAATAACAACAAAATGTTCTACCATATATTCAAAGTTTATTTTTCTTTTACCGTTTTTTGTGTCAAATTTTAAATTGAAACTAAGCGTCAGATATTACAAATATTATCGCAATGATCCAAAATCTAAGGTCTATACACACGTTTACTTATTGTTAACATCATCACAGTAGACCATACAAATTATACATGTTATAAAATGACTTTTAAAAAATGGAAACCTACAGCAACAGGTATTATTTGAATCAAAACAATTCCACAGTGGCTATCGAAATAGAGTATCACCTTGTTATAGACAATTGCTCACTTAAACGTATATATCATGGAAAAAAAAGTTTACCTCAATACCAAGCCACAATTACTGTACTAAGTTAGTCATCGCGTCGGCCGACGATCGTCGTGCACACAATGAGTGCCCGGCTTAACTATACTGTAACAATACAACACTGTATTTGATGCACAAATGAAAGTGTACGTAACCATAACCATTCTGTGATTTGGGATTCTATATTCTTGGTCATCTGTGGTAGTTCAGGCTTCAATCGTATGTAGGCCTAGAATAAGTACTTTTATTCCAATGAACCATGGAGCTATCAAAATAGTATGAAAAACACATTTTTAAAGTTTTTATCAAAAAGCTTCATGCCAGATAATACCCAACTAGAATCACCTTTATATACACCTTAGTGATACCATGAAGAAAGTTTACTTATGCCACGGAAGTGCAGTAGGTA
>NW_022741461.1:0-1571 GCF_011630105.1 Anneissia japonica
ATACAGTATATATATATAAATTAAAATACAGACAAAATGAGGCTACAGTACAACAATTTATGTCATAGAAGTAAAAAAATGCGAAACAATAATAATAAAAATCATAATATAATGATTAAAATAATAATGATAGGCCTAATAACAATATATCAACATACAAATTCAATAATAAAAATATTGGTGGAAACAATTTATAAAAGCAGTAAACATCCTTTCGCCACCCCTGTTATTACTCATAGGCCTAGGCCTAGGCAGGATCAGGAAGGACGCGGATCTCTCAACTAAATAGGCCTCTCTCTAGGCCAGACCACACCACACCACTAGGCTCTTGGGCCTTGATAGGCAAGCATAGGCCTTCCCTATCTAGTAGAATTACAGTCAAACCGTACCCATACCAACCCGTAACCACAAACCGTACCCAAATTTTGGTCAACCCGTACCCAGAATTTTGGCCAACCCGTACCCATCTTTGGTCAAACCGTACACACCATACACTAACCCGTACCCAAGTTTGATGAATGATATTTTTACTATAATAGAAGATTGTGCAAACTGTATTGTATATTAGATAGTAATCATATTAAACTATATTATGAACGGCAAGCATACGGGTTAGATTACATAATTACCTTTACCGAGCATGTATTAAATAAAGAAATTCATGATCGCTGAGGCCAGACACGTTGGTAGCGATTAACAGCGTATGGAACGCCGATGTACACATTAAGAGGTTATTCGCACGGGCCGGTTCCTTTTTATATTTACTTATTTATTTATTTTGCGTGTTTTAAACTTATTTTTATAACTTGATTTTATTTATTTTGGTTTTTAACGATGCTTGACTATACATATTTTTTTTTCAGCATGATTATTACTGTTTTATTAACGATTGCTATTGTTTCATATTTTATCAGAGAAATTTTAACTCCAATAAATTTGAATATAATTTTAGCGTGTTTTCAAAATTTAGTTGTAGTGTTCAATATTGAAAAATAATGTTCTTTTTCTTCGTGCAGTTCCCTGAAATGAAATGTCAAGTGTACAATACATAGTTATCAATTTCGGAATTATTCATAAAGGCCTCTGTGTTCTGTTGCGGTATTGATGTAATTTATTGAATCAAATATACTTTTATATCTGAATTGTAAAATTATACAAATAAAGTTACTCTTACACACACGTGCACCTGCACTGCATGAGTCTAGTTTTTCTTTTTATAGGCCTATGTTTATTTTTATCAAAACTATATTTATATTTCCACTAATTTGTGTATTTTGATATGATACAAGTAGCAGAAACGATAGCTAAATGGTGACGTGTATGAAGTTACAGTTGGTCTATCTGCAATCTATATTCGTGGGAACGTATGTTACCATTAAAGTACACAGTACACATTAAACCAAGTCGACTTAGTAACCTTCGTCGTTTTTCTGTAAATAAAGAAAACTAAGAAGTGATACTGTAGTGCTGATCAAACTTAATTACCACATAATTATGAATATGAATTTTCAATAAAGATACCGATATATAATATTTATTATTATATATATACATATTATATATATACATAC
>NW_022741462.1:0-2414 GCF_011630105.1 Anneissia japonica
ATATATATGCTTATAAATGTTTTTACACTGCTGTCAGTACACCATACTTAGGGTCGAAATGGCTCCATTTCATTTTAAATCTTATATGTCAAATATGACCCTCCATAAATTAAATGGTTTCATTACTAATCTGATAGCATTACCCAACATTTTTTTAATTACTCAACAGCCATTTTTAATGATTATAGTATCAACAAACATTTATTTGGCAAATACAGAACATGAATAATTCATTAGCAAGCCTGGTGTATGATGGGAATTGATACTTTAGCTAAAGGCACTGGAATTGCTTTAGGATTGTTTACGACTCTTCATTATTAACAACCTTTATTCAAAGTAAAATAGAAATGTTCTTGACACTTTCATAATCAAATTGATAAGGTTTGTAATGACTTCAAATTAGCAAGTCACCATCATAACGGTTTTGGTTCATAAATTTTGCATTGGATGTCGCATATTTAAACAGAATGTGAGAATACATTTTTTTTAATATACATGGACCACTACAGTTTAGGCAAGACTTTTTTTATTCCTTGTTTCATGTAATTAATTTTTTAAGATCATTGGAGAAGGGCAGAATCAAAATAAAAGTAAAATTTTGTTTTCTTATTTAGCAAATAGTCTTGCCAAAAACATCCAGACAGAGGAGAAAATAAAAATGAAATTTTATTGGTAAATGTAAAATAGGATGGTTAAATGCTTCAAACTTATATAATTAGGAAGAAATATACATATTTTATCTTTGGAGATTTCAAGGCAGCAGAGGGCGTAATAAAAATAAAGAAAAATTTTTATTTTCTTCTGAAATTACCACTTTTCGTTGCGACAGGTGCGCTAATTGGCCAAAAATAAAATTTTATTTTTATTTAAAATCAACAATATTTGCAATCGGCAGGTTCGCTAAACAAGGTATAAAAAAAGTCTCATCTTACAAGTTTTAATAATTCCTCCATCTGATAAATTTAATAAAGTATTAAGTTGGAAATGCTTTGCTCTGACGCAATCTAAAATTGCTTTTGAAAACAGGATATTGTAGATGTTCAGGTCGTAAAATCCATTAGTTAATACAATTTGAAATTTGTACAAATTCCTCAAGACCTATTCTGTTTCGGGATCTTAACCTGTTAATTCTACCTGAGGCAGGGGTTATTTTTGTGAGTTTTATTGCATTTCTCCGCATTTAACAATCTCCTTTGGGGTCACTTGGCATTAGGATTGTTTTAAGGGAAACAAACCAAAAAGCACTGTTACAAACATTACAATGTTGGTGGAAGTAAAATCCTTACAAAGTGATAGGATTGCAAGTTGGAGCAGCCAAACTCAACAAGTTATGTGGTCATGTGGTAATCATGAGCTGCATCTCAGCCAATCACAGGATAAAAAACTTAAGATTTTTATATTTTTTAAAACCAGCATGAATATGTGGGCTCACTTTGAATTATCATAGTATACTGCAACCATGGAAGACTGCCCCTTTAAATAGTTGGCTAGATTCTGGGAGCAGCTAAAGAAACAATTTAAGTTATTGATCCATTGAGATGAAGATGAGCGTTTGTACTTGACGAGAGAACATGTGTAGCTACCTAATTTATAACATTACTCTCTCAAAGTCGTTTATGTGCTCAATCTGCGTCATGAAAGTATGAAGCATCAACGACTAAGTACACAGATAGTAAACAAAAATAAACAGAATAAATCATTAGTTTAGCAGTAAAAAGACAGCATCAACATCAACATCACCGAAGATTTCTCAGTAGAGTATCATCAGTTGAGAACATGAGAAGTGACTTGAGGAAATTAACATTCACAACAATAGAGTATGTATATGACGTCTGATTACAAGTTGAGGAGTGACTTGAGAGAACCACTGACAACAATAAAAAGTCTGATTAGCAGTTAAGGAGGGACTCGATAGAATCAACATCAATAACACCCGACCCGAGAATCAAGCTTGATAATAATTAACTTTGTGCCCATAATCGTCCATCTATGTTGGTTGTAAATGTAAGCATCCTAAATTATTAAACCCTTCTTTTTTTGAAGATGAACGATAATGGCGGATAGGTACATGACATTTTAAGTGATGCAACAAATATAATGGTTTGTGAAACGCAAGTAACTTATATACCAAAAGAAGCAATTTGAAAATACAACGTTGTTTAATGGGAAGCCAATTAAGACACTTCAGGGCTGGTGTTATGTGTTGACGTCTTGGGATCAGTGAAACAATACGAGCAGCAGAATTTTGGATTTTTTGTAAACGCAGAATTGTGGTATCGGGTAGTGCAATAAAAAGTGAGTTGCAATAATCTAACTTAGATGAAATGAAGGCATGGACTAAAACTTCGGCTGATTTATGTGAAAGAAACTTCGTATTCTCCAAAGATTACGTATAAAAAAGAAAGAAGATTTAC
>NW_022741463.1:0-509 GCF_011630105.1 Anneissia japonica
TGGATTGTCATAGGTTTAATTTAGTGTACTGGGAGAACGTTCCTAATATTGAGTCCAAATGGTGTTTGCAAGCTTATCTATAACACCGCAGACTGCATCTACTGCAAATTGTAATCCGGTCGATCAAGCAGCTTCGTCGAGTCAAATGAAAACCAGGCAAGTAGCATCTGATCCTCAACCACGTCAAGCATCAGATAAATCACCAGCACAAATTCTGATATTTAGCAACTCAATTTGTAAACACATAAACACACAGAGATTCCATCGAAATAAATCAACGAAAGTGTTCGCCAAAAGTGGAGCCTCTATTTCAGATGTACAGAAAATGATAGAGGACACTAAACATGAAAACCCTGAATATGTAGTACTTCAAGCATGGACAAACAATGCTACCTGGCAAGCGGCAGAAGAATGTCATGCTAAAGCAGAGTCGCTCATCGAAACCACTCTTGCAAAGTACCCCACATCCCATGTCATCATATCAGGTGTGCTACCAAGGCTATGTCCTA
>NW_022741464.1:0-15670 GCF_011630105.1 Anneissia japonica
AGACTTGAGGCCATAATTGACTCTACGTTTCGTTCTTTATTAGAACATTGTCCAGAATGAATAAGGCCAAAATGGTGATGTTTAAAGGTTCGAGCTGTTAAGCTTTCTCGAATAGTAGCATACATGAACACACTGAGAGTTGTGAAGGTTTTAACTTGGACTTCATGACATCATATGACTGCTGAAATTGCTTCTAAACAATCTCTTATAGAGTCCTTATTATTTGAAAATACTGATATTATTTATTATCAATTCAATGTTCTAATAAAGAACGAAACATAGAATCTGTTCAGGACATACCACAAATGCTATTAACAGGTACAATATCAGGGTGGACCCACTGTTCTCGTAAATTCAAATAATGTAGACCCCTTTTATTAAAAGTAAACCATTTTACGGAAGAATATGAAAAATCTGGACCCATTTTCATAACATTTTACCCATTTTAGGCTAAATATAAGAAATTTGGACCCATTTTTCAAAATGAGGACTCATTTATGCATGAAACTGCATTAAATTTGGACCCATTTTTAAAAATGTGGACCCATTTTTTGTCGACCCATTGNNTAGAAAAGTGTGTGGGACTGTCCCATTAGTTGGCTAGTAGTAGGCCTAGGCCAATGCCAGCCGAATAATAGTAGAGTTAGGGCCTTTGCTAGCCCGAGCCAGCTTAGGCTAGGCCCTAGGCTATACGGCCTACAGTGTACACTACATCGTTCCGTAGCCCTACATATGTTAGACATATATAAAATTGACTTTGTGTTATATTTTAGAGTTAATATACAATATTCTATAATGATAATGTAACTAGGTCTAGAAAGACATCTTAAAAGTTGAATTTCATTCATTGAAAAACAAAATACAAACCTACCGCGTGCAGCAGGCATGTTTTCGGAAGTAAATACCATTTTAAACACATGCGCAGATCGATTCGCCAGCAGCGAGTCATCGCCAGCAGCGAGTCGCCAGCACCGAGATGTCACTGCAGCAAAACACTACTGCTTGGTTTCGCGGATTATTTGTTTTGAACAGAATGGCGGGTGACATGTATCTTGAAAATTTGGAAGAGTTCGTTTTCGATGAAAACAGAATAGTGAGTTACTCGGCGCTAATGAACTTTCGCATCTAACTTTTAATTTCTAGGCCTACAGATCGTAAGAAGCGTTCTTGCTAATTTCATGGTATCCTAAGTTATTTGTGTGCCTTTATTTTAGGCTAGGCCTCCTAGAGGGCCTAGGCCCTAGGGGTCTAGGCTAAGCCTACCCTAGCTTAGGCCAAGTACAGTAGTCAGACAGAAACAACTCACTGGACAGACTTAGCCCAGCTAGGCTATTCCTAGGTAGGTAGCTACGAGCCTAGGCCTAGCTATGTTAGGAGGAACTAGGCCTAGTGGTAGTACTACTCTAGTAGCCTATGTAGTACTACACCTAGCACTACTACGCTAGCCGTAACTAGCATAGGCCTAGCCTAGGCTAGGGAGTGTTTTTTTAGGACAGACATATAGATAGTAGGGTGGAGGAGGTGATATGCCTAGCCTAGCTGCTGTAGCCAGGCTGTATACAGTGGTTTTGGGCCTAGCTAGTTGAACTCCAAAATGTGCTAAGAAAATCCCATGGAAGATAGATGCACAGAACCGTATTAAAGTACCGCTTTTTAAATTTATTGTTTCGTTGTAAAGTATTGAGAAATTTTTCTGAAAAAAATTATGCATGGAAATTAGCACTTATTTTACAATGTTGCACAGATGGATTTCTGTGCAGGTCTTTTATACAGTTTGGCATTGTGCCTTACCTTATGTTTTTTTATAGCCCAAAGTTGATTCAGCCCCTGATCCAGATTGTATAAACGCTTTCTGGTCAAAACGGCAATAATAAGTCAAAATGGCAATGACCAAAACGGCAAAAACCCAAAACAGCAACACTTTCTGACCAGAACAGCAATGGACCAAAACGGCAATAGGCCTAAGTCAAAACGGCAATAAACCAAAATGGTCTATGATAGTTTTCTTTAAGAATTAAAACATATTTTCTATGTGGCCCTACATAAAACTAATTATAAACAAAGTGTACATGATTAATACGGTAAAAATGAGGCTAAGTTGTCATAGAAGTAAAAAACACGAAAGAACAACAACAACAACAAAAATAATAATAATATAATATAATATAATATAACATACAAATTCAATGGTAAAAATATTGGGGGAAACACAATATAAAAGCATAAACATTTAAATAATAAATCTTCCAAATACAGACAAAATGAGGCTAAAGAATTTATGTCATAAAAGTAAAAAACATGTAAGAATAATAATAATAATAAATAACACTTTAAAACATAGATAAAATGAAGCATCTAAATAATTCGTCATGTCATAGATGTGTTAAAAAAAAAAAATAAAAACCACGATTAAATATTAAAACATTCAAAGCAGGAAAAAGAGCCCATGGGAATATTTGATTTGCCTATCGGGACAATTTCAATACGATTCAGAAAATTATAAACTGTGGCCCGCGCCCAGTGGTTCTTGCTAGTCTTGGCATTGATTTCGCTCCTTTGCTATCTGTTTTGGTACTTGCCATTGCCGTTTTGGTCTGTTACCATTTTGGTACTTATCATTACCGTTTTGGTTCATTGCCGTTTTGGTTCATTGCCATTTTGGTTATTGCCGTTTTGATCATTGCCATTTTGCTTTATTTGCCGTTTTGACCTGCTACCGAATAAACAGATAGTAAGGCCTGCGCAGGGAATATATCCTCCTCGCAAAAATTTGGCCTAGAAATCCGTCCGCACATTTCTGAAAATAGGGGCTGATTTCTGTGCAGATTTTGCCAAAAAATTGGCTTTGATCTGATCTTAATGTATTATGTAGTATTTACGATTCTGGGCACCTATTTCCATGGAAATTTTCCGCGAAAGTTTAAGCTAGTTTTTGAGGTATCATCCACATAATTAAAAACTTTACAGTGTGGCCCCTGGTCATTGCAGTTTAGGTTGTTTTGCTTTGGATTCTGTTCTTGGCCAGTACAGACTAGGCCGGTTCATTAATGCCCGAGTTGTTTCACCCTGAGTCTTTACATGCCAGTTGAATACGGCCCAGATCATTTTGCCCTGGTCGTTTTAGTGTGGGTTGTTTTGTTAAATCTTAACTAGGCCTACTGTACTGTACCTAAGATATATTTTTCATTGAAAATTGTAAGTTACTGCCACTTCATGGATCACCAATACAAAGTTGTCTGTTGTTTCTGTTTGTTTTGTCGGAGTTCATAAAATATAATCAATAAAATAATATTTCAGGTTCTTGAAATTATTATTAGATGTTACAGTTAAATACTAATATTTTTTTCACAAAATTGTAGACATCATTAAGTGTTTTTTTGTGTGTTTTAAATCAGGTAACATACAAGTGGTTGAGTCAAACATTACAAGTCCATGTTAATCTGGCAAAACAGTAAGTTTATGGTCATTTCCATTAAAAATTTGTTTTATATTCATTCAGTATTGTGGGAAAAGAAAGTATAATACGTTCTCCAAGTATTGAAATACATGCCATCGTGTTGGGATTAAAAATTTAGACATTAATTATGATGACGTAATTAATTATGAAATTCCAACACGATGCCATGTATTCTAAAAGTGGAGACTTTTGTCGGTTCTTTTCTCGTTCCTCTTCTAATTCTTGCATTAAACTTGATACCTGGCTCTCTAATTCTCCTACCTGACTATCAGAATTCTGTAGCATGATTCTTAGATTGTAGGCGGAGGTGAAGCTGAAGATTATTATCATCTTTTCAGCTATGTAGTTATAGACCACACCCATACTGTACACTGTAATACTTTTTATTCTAATATTGGAGTATGTATTGTACTTTCTTACCTGACATATAATCAGTTGACGTTTCGGTTATTGTGAGAAATGTATTAAAATGTCTTTAATCTTTAAACCAACAATGTTTGTTTAAATTATACACAAACTGAATGAATGTTTTTCATTAATGTATTGTGAGATGTGTAATTTATGTTTTTGTCCAAACATGTAATTATATATTTGAATTTCAAAAAGTTGAATTATACAGTTCAATCAAAAGAATTAAAGTTGGTTAGGTTTATATGTGAGAGGCCAGCAAGCACATGATAATAGAAAATTAATTTAATTAATACTGTCTGTAATAATTAAGATCAGTAAATTTAGTTATTAATTTAATTATGCTAACTGTAATATGTCTTTTATTATCTAAAATAACTTTTTACTCATTAATTTAGTCTTCATTTTGGATGAAAGTGAAATTAGGATTAGCTAAATTTGAAGCACCAAAGTACACATGTAAATTAGGCCAGTTAGAAAATAAATTGGTTTCTCATCTTCCAGTTTTTCTTTTGCTGCTGTATTTGTTAACAATGGTGCAAAACTTCAATATCATATTATCAATTGTTTTAATAATTTTTTATCTTTATTTCAAAACAAATTAATCTAAAATGAATTGCTTTTATGGCCAAAATAAATACATACGGGCCCTTTGCTTAAAGTATAACCACTTATTTTTTTTACTTGGTCTTATGTGATAAAAGTTGTTTTGAGGATTTTGTTTTGTTGTAAATATGTGCTTTGTTTTTATATAGAATGCTTTATACATTTTTCAATCAACAAAAAGATAAAGAAGCTGACTCAGTAAACGTGACATACCTTGTGTCTGGAGTGCAATCGATTGATAATGGAGAGAAGGTTAGCATATAATACTTTTAATTAATGTAAGGTTGTTATTATTTCCTTGTTAAACATGCAAAAAAAATTATATTTTAAGAAGCTTTTTATTAGTCATGAATCTTGATTACTGAGTTTGTTTTTTTTTTTTTTGTAGGTTCGCAAAGTTTCCATTGTAAATGCTCAAAATCTTGAAAGTAAGTTCAGATGTTTTGATACTGTACATAATTAAGAGCATTTGATACCACACCTTGGTTCTCAATGTTATAATTATCATACCATCATACCATCGTCGTCATTATTATCATTTATTATTATCATCTTTTTGGCTATGTAGTTATAGACCACACCCATACTGTACACTGTAATACTTTTTTGTTTGTTTTCTTTGTTCAATGAACTAATGTGAATATGTTTCATGAGTTTATGGTTGTTTTTTAGAGCATAAAGCTAGCCTTCAATGTGTGTCAGGGGTCCATATATACAGCATTCAGAAGGCTCAACTAAAAGACAGCAATTCACTGTACACAGCAGACTATGATCTGACTCTGGAGCAGATAAAGCAAGCTGCTTGTAGTAGGTAAGCATATAAATAATTTCATAATTCATGATTATATTTTCCTCCAATTTCCGTGGTGAAAGTTTAATTATTGAGGTAATTAAATGTAGTTGTATTTTACGTATATATATTTATTTGTAGAAGTGAAATAAATACAAAAAGTATTTTACCATTTAACAATAAAAGAAAATAAGTTTAAAAAGTATAAATGAATAACTTGGGGTGGGGGGAGGACCGGCCCGGCCCCTCCTTTTGGGAGGTAAAAAAAAAAAGAAAGAAAAAGAAAAAAATTGATAGAACGCCTCAAATGTTATTTCCGGGCATCTAGAACATAAAAATTTCCCCCGGACCCCCTAGAACAGTGTTGTCTCGATCGGCCCAAATTTTGCCCCCCCTTTTTTTGGACATCTCTGGATCCGCCCCTGTCATTCGTATTTCATGAAAAACTTTCATAAATTCATTTTATTAAATTATGTAGCAAAGTGTTCATAAAGATGAATGCTATATGTGATATACAAGGGTACAACCTTCAAACTTTACTAACTTTTCTTTTTAGTGACATTTATTTAGATGTTATTCGTGTATTATACTTTTATTGTAATTATTTAAATACCAAATAGCAGTTGTTTTCAGCTTTATGATAATAATAATAAATAATAATAATTTATTAATTTATATTGTGCATATTCCATTAAAATATGTTCAAATGCGCATTACAATAAAATAGACAAGAATACAAATTTACAATATAAAAGAGAAAGTTAAAATTATGAGAAATTATGGAATTCGCAAGAAACATCACACACAAGTTAAAATTCACATTAATCAGATCGGCAACAAGACAATAAAAGTATCAATTAAAGCAATAATTTAAAAAAATGAATTTTTAAAAGATTTTTAAAAACATGAACACTACTTGCTTGCTTTTTATAATACATCCATGTACTATTAATGAATGTTATGTTTATTTCATTGCTTTGATAGATTTAGTGCCATTGAGTGTGCTGAAGCAAAAGCAAGATCTGAGACAGAATTAGCCGAGTTAGAAGAAAAGGCAAGATTGCCTGATGCCAACCAATCTCAATCAACAGCAAAGGTTAACGGCAAGCCAAGTACATCCTCTAGCAATGGCTCAGTCACGTTACCATCTCTCCAGAAAGCAGAAGCTGCGAAACCAGCTCCTAAAACCAATGACCAGCGAAAGAAGGGACAGAGGTCAGCAATGGATATGTTTACGTCCATGAAAGTTAAAAAAGAGAAAGATGCGGAAAAAGAAATGAATACAGAAGCAGAGAAAACCACCAAAACAGAGAAGGACAGCTCATTAGACAGTGCCACAGAAAACAAGGCAAAACCGGTTAGAAAACGTTTCATAATCATTAACATTTTATCTGTTTGTAGAGTTTTAAAAAACATTTTGTTCTTGTTTGTTGTGGGCTAATATTAGTAGTAAGATACGTTCAGGGGTTTATTTAAGAGCCGGCGGCCGGCGCATTCGATCGGCTACTACGATGTTTTCGCCGGCTACTTCAATCAATGCTGTAAAAATTAATACAAAAACCACCAATATAAATAGCGAAACAGGCCTGTAAAGAACCTTATTTACCTACACGACGTTAATTTGCAATAGTATGCACTCATTTCGATGTTCCTTTCTGTTGAAAGTCTACCAATTTTGAGACTCCATGTTTGACTTTCATGAACTCGCGGCGTAAACAAAGTTAAAGTTCAAAGTTCGGCAGTCGCGCCTGGGTGAGTCCATCAAAGAAGCCACGCCTCCAAATCACATGTTAGCCAATAAGATAATAGAAACTTCTCCACCACGTGCTAAGGTGATGACGACAAACATCGCCCAAACTCTTGTTCCGTACATTGGGCTTCCGGGTTTTCTTACCGCGGAAAAGGAAAAACAGATCGTCATTTTAAAATTAATTTGTGTATGACTATGAACCTTTTATTTTCATTTCATTTTTATTTTGCCAGCCCTCTTTGTGATGACATAGATATTTCAGAAATGATAAATAATGAAAAAAAAAACCAACACTGGCTCAAATTCGTCTACACTCGGTGGCGGAGGTAGCTAGCCGAACCAACTATATTGAATGCTCACAATTTCAGAGTCATAGATAGTAAAATGATTAAAACGGCAGAGCAAGCCAAAATCTTCTCAATTCACATCACATGAGACATTTTTTTTCCAATGTGGTATCCATTCCTTTTCGATATCTGCGTAAATTTTAGAACTATTTTTTGCTCTCCTTAGATGTTTTCTTCAACAACGCACTAGGGCATAGGCCTATTAGGTGAATCCCCACAAATTTCAACATGTTTGTGAAAAGTAAACAACTTCATCATTATAAAAATTGTATTTTCAATTTATTTTGGTGGATTTTATTAAACGTGTATAAACTTAAAAAAGAATGTATTTCAATTATTGAATCAATATTCTGACCTTAAATTCCGATGTTGAGCTCGAAAAATTCTAGGCCTGTTCTAACCTACTCAGTAAGTATACTAATCAAGGAGGTTCTGATCATCACTGCATGTGATTGCACATGTGCAACCACTGTGCAGTGTATACTAAGAAGTTCAAATGGGAAACTAATTTTCCGCACCATATGACATACCACGATGTTCAATCATCATCAATCAATGTGTTTGAATCGATATTAGGCCTACAGGAAAATAATTTAATAAAACATTAATAAACATTGTTCATTTTGTAGGATGCTTGAATACCATACAAAATTAAGGAATATCATATGAGTGAGTACTGTATGTGTGTAAACTTGTCTCTTTCTTATCTGTGCCTGGGATAGCCAGCTAAGTCCTGGCAGGCTTTATGGCGCCTAAGCCTGCCTAGGCCTAGATACTGTAGCCTACACCTGTCTCTTATACACATCTAGATGTGTATAAGAGACAGATGAGCTGGAAATCACAACACATAATTAAGTATCCCAAGTTGAAAGAAGTCATTTCTGAGGGATCTGTTAAAACATTATTTCAGTACCCATCTAATTTCAATTTTGTTTTGCTACTTATATACTTACTGAATATGGTGCCATTCAACACTGACGCGAGAAAATGGTAATAAAGGGGTAATACAGTAATAAAAACATGCAGATTTAATTAATTTGCTGGAGATTATTTTCCGAGAGATTCTTGCCCGGTTGCGGGGGTGCAGGAGGCCTGCAATTTATGGGAGACTTGGGACCCCAGCATAATCGTTAGGTAATTGAAGTTTAAATTTGAAAAAAACCAACTTGGAATGTAAATCCTATACTGATTTTACATTTTGGTGGTATCTTTTTAGACATTATTGTCGAATTTTTAATAAATAAATAATCAAGTAATGGACAAATTTTATGTATATTTTTAATTGTAAATATACATTCTGGTCACAATAAACAATTGATCTTTGGTGACTTTTTTAAAAATATTTACGAAAATATTTGTATATTCACTATTTGTCTAATATATCTTATGTTTTTAGCTCAAAAATATCATGTCATATGTTTCAAATAATAAATAAATAATTACCACACCAAAACCAACAATTATTGATTATTTGAAACATATGACATGATATTTTTGAGCTAAAAACATAAGATATATTAGACAAATAGTGAATATACAAATATTTTCGTAAATATTTTTTAAAAAGTCACCAAAGATAAATTGTTTATTGTGACCAGAATGTATATTTACAATTAAAAATATACATAAAATTTGTCCATTACTTGATTATTTATTTATTAAAAATTCGACAAAAATGTCTAAGAAGATACCACCAAAATGTAAAATCAGTATAGGATTTACATTCCAAGTTGGTTTTTTTCAAATTTAAACTTCAATTACCTAACGATTATGCAGGGGTCCCAAGTCTCCCATAAATTGCAGGCCTCCTACACCCCCGCAACCGGGCAAGAATCTCTCTGAAAATAATCTCCAGCAAATTAATTAAATCTGCATGTTTTTATTACTGTAATACCCCTTTATTACCATTTTCTCACGTCAGTGTTGAATGGCACCATATTCAGAAAGTATATGTAATGTAATGTATGTAGTGGGATTTACTATAGCGCATTACACCGAAGTCTCAATGCGCTAAAATAAAATAAGAAAAAAAAGGAATTCTAACTAAAGATTCTATGCAAAACAAAATTGAAATTACATAGGGTACTGAAATCATGTTTTAACAGATCCCTCACAAATGACTTCTTTCAACTTGGGATACTTAATTATTTGTTGTGATTTCCAGCTCAAACTTTATGTGATTTTAAGGACTTTGTGCTTAAAAGCTGACATGCTTTCACTATACCTAAGTACTTAACTAAACATGATCTCATGTTTGTGTATTCTTGGTGTTGACATTAGTTTTGTTTACAGGTTTGCAATACTGATCTATTTCAGGTCAGAACATTGATGTTTTCTCATTGCTCATTAGGTTTTGTAAAACATAAGCTAATAACTACCTGATTTTAGACTTGCCTTCCAAAAACCACCGTACTGTGGTTGATTGTTAAAATAGCATTTAGAATGGGGCAGGATTGTATACTTAATCCAGAGAAGCCATGATATTTTTACTTGTAATTTTGACAATAGTACAGTGTAAGTCAATTACAGTAAATGACCCATCATAGAATATATTTTTAATTTTCATTTTTTGGTGTTGAGTTGGCTAGTCTCATTTATGTTTAAAATTACCACAGATAATCAAACAAGTGCTCTCTTTAGAGCCACTCCACTGTTAATATTATTTCAATTTTTGTTTAGGAAAACAAATCAAAAAAAGGAATGCTTGCATTCATGTCAACTGTACCAAAAAAAACAACAGAAGAAGAAAAGCAAGAAAATAAAGAATCTTCCCAAAAAGTAAATGTATTAGAAAAAGAAGAAAAGAAGACGATGAAGGAAGAATCAAATAATAGCAAATCGACCAATAAGAACGCAGATAACAAAGAAACTAAAATACAAAAGAAAACTAAAAGGATTGTTGTATCTGATTCTGATGAAGAAGGTAGGCAGAACAAGTTAATTTTCATATGATTTTGAACAGTAAGGGAGCAGTTTGTGCGGTGTTTGCGGTTATGTTTTTCAATATTGATGTCAACCACCTGCTGTAAATTTTCCTTGTGCCTGCGGACAAGGCACAACATACATGTTTCTCTCTCAACCCAGGAATATAAATAGATACTGGTATGATGTGCATTAAATGCATTAGTTCATGCACGAAGCAGCATGAAAAAGTATACTCTACAGGGAGCTGCACTTTCTCAACTTCCCAAGGTCAGGTTCACACCAGAGCACTAGTATCTGAATTTGGAGGTGACCGTTAGCACTAACTGTTAACACCCGTGTGAGAATGCCCAATCAGTTAGCATTATCAAGATCTGGATGCGCTAACAGTTAGCGAGTGCTATCGGTTAGCAAGCTGAGCGCTTTTCCAATCACACGTACGCATTTCCAACTTCCGATTTCCTTTTGGCCAGTGATCCGATCATCATCTTCTTGATAATCTGGATCAGGGATTTCCTTGTATGAATGCACGGGTGAGCGTGTATGCTTGTAATCTTGATCCTGTTATTATTTAACTGCCGTGTATGGACATACCTGTAGCCTGAGGTCACTAATATACAGTATGTATCCATGACCAGCAGTAGTAATAACATTGTCTGCACTTTTGTAAAATGCACTGTATAAATTCCTATATTGTTATAAAGATTATATGAAGATCAAGTTGATTGTAATAGTATTATTTTAAAAAGAAAAAGTAGAGTTATTGAATAAATTAAATGATATACCAATTTAACTGCAATACATGCACACTTATTATTCTGTGATTTATTGTTGTGTATAGAATCAAATCCAAAGAAAAAGCAACGACGAAGAATAATGATGGCAGAGAGCAGCAGCGATGAGGATGAAGAAGGTGAGCAAGTTTTGCACCTAAATGCAAATTGTCATAATCACCTGCATGTAAATTTACTTGCATGCAAATTGCTACATTCATCTGCATGCAAATCAATATGTTCATCTATATCTACATCTGCATCTGCATGATAATTATAATGTTTATCTGTATGTAAATCATTACAGACAAATACACAAAAATCAATTATGCTTATCTGCTTGTAAATCATTACATACACTGTACCTTTTTCATGTATTCAACTACATGCAAATCATTATGTTCCCCTGCATGCAAAGCATTACATTTATGCAAATCATCACATTCATCTACATGCAAATCATTACCAACCTGCATGGGATAATTACAGTCACCTATATGCAAAGCTTTATGTTACCTGCATACAACTGTCACAATCATGCATGCAATCATCGCATTCACATGCATGACAATGTTGAAATTTACCTACATGCAAAATGTCACTTTCTTGTGTACACTACATGTAAAATGCCACATTCATTTGCATGCTCATAATGCAGATCATTATATTCCTCTTTTTACAGTCATCACATTCATCTACTTGCAAATTGTTACAATCACTTGCATTTAAAATCATTAAATTAATCTGCGTATAATTTTATCTGCCTGCAAATTGTTACATTCACTTGGATGCAAGTCATCACAATCACTAATAATAAAGCATTATATTCACCTTCATGAAAAGTTACATTCATCTGCATGCAAATCATTACAATAAATTATATTAAAACCAGCACATTTACTTGCATGCAAATCATTACATTTACTTGCTTGAAAATCCTTACATTTATCTGCATGCAAATCTTTACATTCATTAGAATGCAAATGATTGCAAAGACAAGAAACATTAAAATCATTACATTCACCTGCATGCAAATAATCACAGTCACCTACATTAAAATTATTACATTCACCAGCATGTAGATCATTGCAGTCACCAACATTAAGATTAGCCTGTATTATGTAAGTCATCATTTTTACTTGTATGCAGATCATCAGATGGCAATTGTAAATTACTAAATAATGTAGCTGATATTGAAACTAGTATCGTTGTTGTAAATTTATTTAAATAGACTTACTGTACTGCACTTTTATGTCATGTGTTAATTTTAGTAATGTAACCTCAAATTATACCTCCATTGTATATCCAACTCCTCCACAAAAACCAGTTGACAATGATGCAGAAGATGAAATGGATTGTGGAGAACCAAATGAAGGCGGTGGTGAAGTTGAAACTGGTACTCATATAAAGCGGATTAAAGTCTTTAAAACAAGACAAGTAGAAGATGAAGAGGGATTTATGGGTATGCAGTTATTATTTATTTTATAGGATTTATATAGTGCACATATCCATTTCCTACGAGGTACCATTTATACATTCTGAGTTAAGAAAGGCCAACGGAGATGAAGTGTCTTGCTCTAGGACAAGAGCATCGATCTCGAACCCACGACCTTTCGATTGAAAGCCCAACACCATAACGCTGTGCCACATACTTCCAGAAATTAACCTTGTAAAATATCTTTAAAATTATGTGTGACAAACACTTGTACCGATGTGTATAAAAGCAGTGCAACAGTGACAGGTCAGTTTAGTCTAGCACTGATTGGGCAGGCTATTCTGACAGGGTAGGACCAATGACTTCCTTGGTAGGACAGCAGTGAAGAGGCAGTGTAAACTACCAGGGATGGTGCAGTGTAAACCAGATTGATAGAGCAATTTAGGCCACCTGTGATTAATTATCGTATTATGTACAAACTTGTTCATTGTATTATTGGATTGCAAATCAAAATGAAAGAAAAAAAGTAATATAATGAATAACAAAATGCTAATTTGAAAGAACATTGATAGTGGATACAGTTGAACTTGCCTAATAAGTCGAATCCAGAATGCCATTGAAAAATTGTTCGACTTGGATAAAATTCGACTTGCAGATTGTTAATTCATGGAAAACAACAATTTGGCATGTAAAATAAGTTCGACTTAGAAATTATTCGAGTTAGGCAAAGTCGACTTAGGCAAGTTGGACTGTACTTTGATCAATTATGCCAAAATGCATATCAGATTCTTAACGAAGAGAGCAGCTTTTTTGGTGAGTCTAGACAGAGGCGCCACTAGCTTTAGCCTTCACATCAGCATTGTTTGTTCAAGACATTCATTTGCTCAGGGTTAGCTTCAGCCTTCACATCAGCACTTGTTTGCTCAAGACATTCATTTGCTCAGGGTTTGGTTGGTAGGACAGCGAACCGTCTTTTGGATGACACTAAGCCGTTGGTCCTCTTTTTGATGGCACATGTGCACATTAGAGATTGCTGTATGCTCTTCAGAAAAGAGCAGACGATTCCAGTGCACTGTGCATTTCCAGAACAAGAACGATCCTACTGGAAATATTTCTATCTATGGAATTTTGTGGGTTATCCAAACGGTGTTTCAACAAAAATCTTATCCATTCAATATAAGCAGTTGTCAATACTGTAGATTGAACTATTAAATTCTATTAAATTTTCTTACAGTAACTGAAAAATACTATGAATATGAGGACACCGAGGTAGTTGACGAGGAGAAGCCACCAATGAAAGAAGTACGGCCCCTTAAGAAATCCGTCCCGGATGATACAGAAAATGAAGGCAAAAAAGGCAAAGGGAAGAAGGGCAAAGGTGACCAGTCATCGCAGGGTACCACACAGAAATCCTTGCTCAGCTTTTTCAAGAAGAACTAATTGAAAGTGTTCAGAAACAAAAGAGTCCACTGTTCTCAGTTTGTCCATAGACTTGCATAATGACTGATTTACAGGTGTGGGAGCTTGGCGCATGCTGCAATCTGGTGGTATTGAATTTTACTACTGAACTTAGTGCAAATGCTTCTTGCCACGCTGCAGAGGGCGCACGTCTATTTCACTTTTACACTTACAGATACAGTACACTTCTATATTTTACTACGAGATTGCAGCATGTACATTACGGGCCCAACATGTTATTATGTGGAGAGAACTCTTTCACTTCTCTATATTTTGCTTAAATCCACCATTAGGCTAGACTTTTTTTATACCTTGTTTAGCGAACCCGCCGACTGCAAATATTGATGATTTGGGATAAAAATAAAATTTTATTTTTGGCCAATGAGCGCACAGGCCTCCACGAAAAGGTGGAAATTTCAGAAAAAAATTAAAGTTTATCTTTTTTTTTTATTATTGAATATTATTAACAACAGAAACACATGAGTCTTGTAATTCTTTTAGTTTGATTGTTTAGATGTTTGATTTAATGTATTTAGGCCTATTGCAGAGCGACAGATGGTTGGATAACGAAAACGGTTTCAAATTGTCCAGGTAGACCCAAGTTAATCTCGGTCGGGTTTGGGCAACATAAAGTTATTTTAATTGATTATCATGTGCTCTAAAACTTGATAATGTCTTATTGTTGATTACCGTGAAGCAGGAGGTAAACGCCTAGACGTCTAACAGAACCGCTATTAACCAAAAAGTAACACTGCGCCCTCTCTGTCTGAATGTGCTAATCATGCCACTTAATTTCGAACAATACATTAATGAGTATGCCTACGCATCGCGTGTGGGTTTCCGTTTCTTTTTTTTTTACGAATTACCCTTTGCATGTAATGATAATTATAGTAAAGTGCAAGAAGACAATCGGTTGTATTATGCAGATTAAAAAACGTGAATTAGACTGCTGTAAAGCTATCCCGGCCAGAATTTACTGTCCTTACTCCTTTCAGAACAAAATTAGAAAATAGGAAATTTCAGAAAAAAATTAAAGTTTATCTTTTTTTTTTATTACACCCTCGGCTGCCTTGAAATCACCAATGTATATGTATATTTCTTCATAATTATATAAAATTGAAGCATTATCCTATTTTACATTCACCAATAAAATTTTATTTTTATTTTTTCCTCCGCTTGGATGATTTTGGCAAAACTATTTGCTAAATAAGTAATCAAAATTTTATTTTTATTTTTATTCCGCCCTCCTCCGATAATCTTTAAAAAAATAAGTACGCGAAACAAGGAATAAAAAAACTCTGCACAGAAAAGAATTTATTTTTTGCGTAGGCTTAAATCTTTTGGAATGCATCCGACTATTTTGATGTCTTTTTATAGAGCAGTAATTGAAAGCATTTTAACATTATCTATAACCGTCTGGTTCGGGGGGCGCTACCGAAAACGACTTATATGCCCTTAACAGAATCGTCAGGACTGCAACGCATATCATTGGTTTGGAACAAATGCCTCTGGAAACCATTTTCCATGATCGGCTTCTTAAAAAGGCAGAGACTATTATGGGCGACCAAACTCATCCTGCCTCAAACCTATTCCAATTGATGCGCAGTGGTCGACGTTTTCGTTCATCGAAAGCCACTAAGGCTAGATTCAGGAATAGTTTCTTTCCTACAGCAATTAGGGCTCTAAATTGTAGGTAAATGTTTCATACTTTTGCACTTTGTTTC
>NW_022741464.1:15694-17658 GCF_011630105.1 Anneissia japonica
TGTGTTTGTTCTGCCTTTTGGAATGTGTTTTTACCACAGAGCAAAACAAATTTCTATGTTCTCCTGAACAATGACAATAAAATATGATTGATTGATTGATTGATTGATTGATTGAACAGAAACACATGAGTCTTGTAATTCTTTTAGTTTGATTGTTTAGATTTAATGTATTTAGGCCTATTGCAGAGTGACAGATGGTTGGTTAACGAAAACGGTTTCAAATTGTCCAGGTAGACCCAAGTTAATCTCGGTCGGGTTTGGGCAACATAAAGTTATTTTAATTGATTATCATGTGCTCTAAAACTTGATAATGTCTTATTGTTGATTACCGTGAAGCAGGAGGTAAACGCCTAGACGTCTAACAGAACCGCTATTAACAAAAAAGTAACACTGCGCCCTCTCTGTCTGAATGTGCTAATCATGCCACTTAATTTCGAACAATACATTAATGAGTAGGCCTACGCATCGCGTGTGGGTTTCCGCTTCTTTTTTTTTTACGAATTACCCTTTGCATGTAATGATAATTATAGTAAAGTGGCAAGAAGACAATCGGTTGTATTATGCAGATTAAAAAAAACGTGAATTAGACTGCTGTAAAGCTATCCCGGCCAGAATGAACTGTCCTTACTCCTTTCAGAACAAAATTGCAATGTTCATTCTCTATTCACTTGCACAGTAATGAGCATTATCATCATTGTCGTCGTCTTTGCCGTCGTCAACATCATAGTCATCCTTCATCATCGTCGTCATCGTTATCATCATTTTTCATCATTATTATCATCATCACCCTTATCATCATCCTTAGTTTAAATCCTCATTATTCGTCGTCATCATCATCACCATCATATCATCGTCATCATCATTGGTTTATATCATAAGGTCGTTATTATTGGTCGTCATCATCATCATCGTCGTTATCGGAATTATGTATCATCATCATCTCTCACTACAGTATTATTACTTATTTGATGACACTACACCTTTGTATCGGTGGCACTCACAAACTGTGGTACTGTCTTTTGGAGTACACAATAATTTTAATGAAAACGAACTATTATTATTTGAATTATTAGATATTATATTGAAACCAAAATACAGAACAAGAAGCATAATCAAAAGTTTTTTTTTTGTCTGGAATAACCCTCTGTATTGCTAATACATGTGGTTTATAATTACATTTCATTAGTATTTTCTATAAGATATAAATTCATATACTGTATGCCCTTAATGTCGAAAAAACATCAGCAAAATCAATAACTTAGTTTTGTTGGGAATAGGCCTACAAGCTGTATTATTAACGTTTTTTTCTATACCTGAAATGTAGACAAAATAAAAATAGATAACATCCTCATTTGTGTACTCAAATGATAATTTATGGTAACTAAAGGCAATCTTTTGTTTGTTTAACTCGTCAAACATAAAGCCGAAATCAAAACAAAAATTACGAACAAGCTAGCTATTCCCTATCAAGCTCGAAAGTTTGTTTCCATAGGGGTCGGCGAAAACAGTTGTTTATCGCAGGTTGCAGCAATGGAACTTGATTGTTGAGAAAATAAACGATAGAAGAGATGAGGAATTAGAAGACAAGCATAAAAACAAGTGCATACGCTGGCAATATTGCACGGCAGAGAAATCTTTACTCATTCATCAATGCTCAGTGAACATACGACGACACATTTATCAACATTTAGTTTAATGTATTGTGCACATTCATCAAAATTACGTGAGTGCATCTTCACATGAACACGAACTTTAAAGTAGGCACACAATAATTCACGATCATCAAACGACATAGTAAATAATAATTGACGGGAAACAGACGGGACTGCGAAAGATTCGTTCTTTGCCAGTGGCCTATCTAGGGGAGGGCGCCCCCCCCCCCAAAAAAAATCACGGTGAAGTAGTTAAAAATCGCCTAAAATCACCATATTTTGCGAATTAGCGCCCCTCAACTGATCATCGAG
>NW_022741464.1:17666-40859 GCF_011630105.1 Anneissia japonica
GCTGTCTCTTATACACATCTCCCCACTTTTCAAAATCCTGGCTACGTCTCTGCAAATGAACATTCTAAATAATAATTTGTTTTGTACAAATCATTCAAAAATTTAAATCTTATTAGCTCTTCCAAAAAACCCAATATAACTTGCGACTGAACCGTATTTAAGCATGGAGGAACGCGCGGACCGGTGCCTTTTGTTATTGTAGTTATAATACTGGAATTTTTAGGACTTTGTAATACTGGAATTTTTAGGACTTTGTAATACTGGAATTTTTAGGACTTTTATTACTGTTACCATTATTTTATGATTTTCACCTTAGGCTTTGTTATAGTGCAATACAGATTTGGTTGATATCGAATGGTCGGTAAGACTATGCACAAACTTTGAATACATGGCATTATAACATTTTATTCGGTTGAACACATACAGTATACACTTTGTTACCTGTATACTGTACAAAGTGTACGTTACTCGTATTTTTTTCATAAATTGTGGGCGACCGTACTTTAGCCAGGGCACTAGTTTACTTTAAACGTGTTGACGTAATTACACCTCCACAGTCAATTTTTTGTCAGTTCCAGAATCGTGTGAATTAGTTTAAGATACTGACGAAACGTAGGCTCCAGCCAATGCTTAGAATACAGTATTGATAAAACAGAGAATCGTGGTAAAACTTGGAGACGAGCATAAAAATTAAGGGAAATGTTTGACTGTGGTATTTAGTCCCAGACGAATAGACATTATAAATCATAAATAAGACATGGCAGTTTGCTATTATATAGAATTACTTTATTCATATTAAATCTCGAGGAAAAATTCTTTATCAACAACAAACTATATTAAGACATCATAGGAGACATGCTTTATATTATAAACCAGTACCAGTGAAAGACAAAAACAACACATTCCAACACAATCAATTTATATTAAAGTACAACCATAATTTTCAAACTGTTACTATCTACTATTCGTATATTTTCAAGGTGGATTCATTCTTACGGTCCATTACAATTTTATTTATTTTATATACAAATTATTGACTATTTAGTGTGATAATACCTCAAGTTTGGCCAGACATGGATTTAGACTATCAGGACAGCAGAGGTCAGGGTGAGAGATTTAAAAAGTAGACCTAAACCACCCTCATGGATCCATCTGTACCAGACAGAGGGAGTGAGTCTGGATCCCCACCTGTTCTGATACTTTCCAGATGCACATTAGGCCTAATACAGTACTGCCTATATATTATGTAAATTTACATCAATGAAAATAAATTTCTATGCATGGTACTGTATGCACAAAAAAATATATTAAAAATATATATACTAACAAATACAAGAAGAGCATTAAAACTATTAACAAATTTTAATAATAATTACTTATATTGTAATTCAATAATAATGAGAAATGTATTTTACAAACTTTAACCAATAAGGTAATAATAATATAGTTTCTTTCAGGTGATATGTTTGTACTAGCAAGGTAATTCAACAACAGGACGCACATCTCCGGTCGCAAACATAGCTTGTGCGTACAGTACTGTGGCACCGACAATACGATACTAGTTGTGATTACAGCTGTTGTCCTGGAGATTAAGTAGACCCCTGATAAAAGATCATGAGAAATTTGTTGGCGTTTCATTTTGACTATAATGGTAATATGATGATGATGAATTTTACTATATAAAAGTGTCATTTACGGCCATCTCGAGAGGTACTACGGTATTTCCTCAAATTTTCTCACCTCAGCCCCAGCCATGGTGGGGCTGAGGTGGTTGTGAAATCACGTTTTTGAATTAGCCCTATGTAAAGTACATACTCAAAGACAATGTTTTTAAGCATTTTTTCTGTTTTTGTCTATGGTATATCACACACACATTAATAAGAATAAGATCTCTATGGTTGTCAAAAATCCCTGATAAAAGATCATTTTTGTTTAATACTACTACTACTACTACTACTACTACTAATAATAATAATAATAATAATAACAATTATGATAATGACGATAGTAATAATTGATAATAATATTAATAGCAATAAAAAGTGAAGAAGATTGTGCTAAATGCGAAAAAAAATGTTGTGATTTGTTGATCATACTATAGTATAATTGTTAAAGCTTAGTAAGCTAATTAGGCCTAAGTTTTCCTGGATATTAAGTAGATTCCTGATTAAAGATGATGAGAAATTTGTTGGCGTTTCATTTTGACTATAATGGTATATGTGATGATGATGAATTTTACTATATAAAAGTGTCATTTCCGGCCATCTTGAGAGGTACTATTTCCTAAAATTTTCTCACCTCAGCCCCAGCCATGGTGACGCTGAGGTGGTTGTGAAATCACGTTTTTGAAGTAGGCTTATGTAAAGTACATACTCAAAGACAATGTTTTTAAGCTTTGTTTTCTATGGTGTATACACACACACACACACATTAATAAGATCTCTATGGTTGTCAAAAATCCATGACAAAAGATCATGAGAATTTTTTTTGGCGCTTCATTTTGACTAATGGTGATGTGATGATGAATGTTAGTAAAAGTGTCATTTCTGGCCATCTAGAGGTACTATTTCCTCAAATTTTCTCACCTCAGCTCCAACCATTGTGGGGCTGAGGTGGGTGTTGACTCACAAAATGCCCTCCCCTCCACCTTTCAAAAACAGATATGTCCCCTTCCCTGGGTCGTCGGCTCCTGATGTATGTCTTAGTGACTGCTGTTTGTTTTTAAGATGTGATCTGGTTTTTCATGTACATTTTTCGTGATTATGACTATTCTGGATAAAGAATGTTTTGAGCAGAGGTGGATTCAAGCCCTCCCACCCCTTCATTTTTTTAAGGAAAAAAAAAGAAAAATATATTCAAATTGAAGTGCGAGAGTGTAATTTCTGGCCATCTAGAGATGCCCTAATCATAAATTTTCTTGGTGGGGCTGAGGTGGGTGGTTCCTCGGTCTGTGAAAGTCCCTCCCTGGTTCACCTCTCTTTCGAATTCCTGGATCTGCCACTGTTGATTTATTATATAATTATTTTTGCGCTTATCTATAATGCGTCTATTGCAATTTTCACTTTTATCCTCTCAAACAGTCCTAAGAACGTTCAGAGTGCGCTACTTCACAGGGGGATTCGCCCCCTTGACCCCGCCGGGGTCATACGTAATTCGCATAACGGCTCCTCCCCTTTCAAACTCCTGGCTACGTCCCTGAGAACATTTATGATTATTGCACCGGAAATAGCACTCACAGACTTAAAATTTGAATAATTTAATCTCCATTAAAAATAGATTTAGGGGGAGCCCCGAGCCTATTGCATCCCCTTCCTCCTTAGCCTGCCACTGGATATAATATGATATGTCCTACAGTCGATGTCAGAAACCATTAAGCTGTTATGTATCAACAAGTCAGGTTGCTAAATCGAGGACCCTATGGGTCGGTGGCCCTGTGGTCCGCCGCACGAGAACGCATTGGCGTTACGTTACTGGAGAATGGCGAAGCACCGGAAGCTACGACAATAATGTTGCAATTTGAGGATTATTTATTCAATATAAGAATCTTAACCGTAACAATGACATACTGTTCTAATTAACTTTAATGTATCTAAAACACGAAACCGGGCTTTCAAGTTTTAGAAAACTAATATTATAGGCCTAAGTCCATCATTATTCAACAAACCGGTATCATAAATATTTTAGTCTCGTAAAATTATAAATAATGAAGATCATATCAACAAAGTGTTGGAGAGAGTACAGATATATTAATGATGTTAATAATAATAATACTAATAATAATATTACTAATAATAATGATAATAATAATAATATTATTAATAATAATGATAATAATAATAATAGTAATAATAATATAATAATAATAATAATAATAATAATAATAATAATAATAATAATAATAATAATAATAATAATAATAATAATAATAATAATAATAGTACAGTAGTAATAATTATATTATTATACTCTAGCATACTTTCAATATAGAGGAGACCTATTATTCGTTACTTTGATTTGAATTATATATAATCGGAGCTATAAATTTTATAACTCCATGGTATAATTATATGCCGGTAGTATCCCAATCTTTAAACTGTCATGGGACTTTAATTAATGCAGACGACCTATTTTGAATACCAGTTGAAAGTTAATAAATTATTAAGATTTGAATTCCGGAAGTATCAATGAGGAGATAAAATGAAAATCACAAAGCAGCTGAGCGGCGGTAGCCACATAAGATTAACCACGCACAAAATACATTATTGTTGGTAGGCCTAACTGGTGGATTACTATCCTTTTCGCCATAGTCACACTTAGCATAACTAGCCTACATCCAAAACCTGGTTATAAATCAACAATTCATTACCGTCAATAAAAATATGGAAAATAAATCTTCCACCCCTGTCTCTTATACACATCTAGATGTGTATAAGAGACAGGTACTATGCTAAACAATTTCCAATATGTTTTAGTAATTTCCATGGTGTTTTATGACGCAATATGTTCACTAAAACAACAGAAATATAGGAAGAATTACCAAATAAGGAATTCAACTGAAAGTAAATGTAGCATCACTGTAGGCATACATACATGAATTAGAAAACGATCATATGTATGTTTTTTTTTTTTATCACATGATTAGAAGAAATCCTACTGAGGAGATACACTCTGGTCCCTCTGAAGGTGTGCCAAAGTATAATGATTTTCATAAACCCATCATTCATCTTTCGCTCCCATCCCTTCTTCATCCAGTCTATCTATTCAATCACTAATCAATCAATCAATCCATCAATTAATCAATCAATCAAATAATTGAATTAAATTATTTAATTAATCAGTCACAACAAATTCATCATTTAGTTAATTAATCAGCCAGCCAGTCAGTCAGTCAGTTAATTAATCAATTAATCAATCAATCAGTCACACAGCAAATGAATTAATTAATTAATTATCACTCAGACATTCAATCAGTCAGGTAATCAATTAATTATTCAACTGATTGAATGATTGATTGACTGATTATTAATTCAATCAATCAGTCAATCAATCAATCAGTCAGTCACACAGCAAATGCATCAATTAGTTAATTAATCCGTCATTCGATCAATAAGTAAATTGATCAATCATTTAATCAATTGATTGAATAATTGATTGACTGATTATTAATTCAATCAATCAGTCAATCAATCGATCAATCAATCAAATAATCAATCAGTCAATTAATCAATCAACCAGTCACATAGCAAATGAATCAATTAGTTAATTAATCAGTCATTCAATCAATCAGTCAATTATCAATTAATTAATCAACTGATTGAATAATTAATTGACTGATTATTAATTCAATCAATCAAACAATCAGTCACACAGCAAATGAATCAATTAGTCAATTAATTAGTCATTCAATCAGTCAATTAATCAACTGATTGACTGATTATTAATTCAATCAATTAATTATTCAGTTTTACAGTTAGTCATTCAGTATATCAATTAACTAATCACTACCTGTCAGTCAGTCAGTCAATCAATCAATCAACAAATCAGTCATTCAATAAATCAATCAATTATTCAATCAGTCAACAATCAATCACTATATTGTTGACAGACATACAGTCATTCTGTCGGCCATTTTTTGGAAGTTAGGTTGCATTATTCAGTACGGTAGGCCTACGACATACAAGAAATCTATTAATGGATTGTCCTATGAAAAATACCAAAGAATATCATAAAATCATTTTTGAAATTAAAAAATGATAGAAACACTTCCAGTCATTGGAAGTGTTTTTTTTTTTACCACATTTTTAAAATTTGATAATTTCTATACTCAATTTCAGGGATCAATACATCTTTAACGAATTCTTGCCATTAGGAATCGTGCAGTTACGACTAGACGAAGTAATGAAACAGAAACAAATTTACACTATTTACCCAGATAATAAGCGCTTGCAACTATTATCAAAATTGCTTCATTTCCAGACGAAGTTGATTAACTATGAGACAACGCAATTGAACAACATTAATATGTGTTATGCATTACGACGATAGATTTCAACTGCGTTCTACAAGCTGCACCGGAGCAGGTGTTTTAATTCTAGACCAAACATTAAAACTTTACTGCCAACAAAATTAGGAGTAAATTAAAAGAAATGATTATAATTTTAAAAAGCACATTTAAAAAGACCAAATAATTTATTGACTTCCAACCAGAAACAGATTAGAAAGACTTGATAGACATTTTACTACTACCAGCTAGTTTGAGAATCTACGCAAAAGAATACAGGAAAGATATTATTGCTTGTTAAATTGACGGGAATATTTTTTTCATAAAAATTTTGATTATAAGTTAATAAGTTACTTAAATACACAAATTAGACAAGGCAAATATGGAATTGAATTATCCAAATGTATTTTTTTTCTTGTTTTTGCACTTTAGCTGCATTAATATTATTGTCTATAGCAATCAATGCCGTAGCCAGGATTTTCAAACTCACTTTAAGTGTAAATTCAAATAATATGGACCCATTTTACGCAAAAAAAAAATGAACAATGTGTACCCATTGTCGTAAAAGTTCACAAATTTTATGCAAAAAATACGAGAAATCCGGACCATTTTTTTTCAAAAAGCGGACCTATTTTTTGCATAAAATAGCCTAATTTAGACCCATTTTTTAAAATGTGGACCTATTCTTTGTGGACCCAATAGAGAATTGTGTGGGACTGTCCCAAATTTTCCAATAGCCATGGCTACGGCATTGATTGCAATAACTCTAAAATGTGCAATTTAGTTACCAACAGATTTGAGATGTTCTGAATGATGTGTGTAGAACAGCAGATAACATGCCTCGCACCATGAACCCCAGAGGTATTCTGTGGTCTGTAGGATGGGTAAATGTTTGGGACTGTCCCAACTGTCCCAATAGCTGGCTTACGGCATTGATTGCAAAAACTCTAAAATGTGCAATTTAGTTACCAACAAATTTGAGATGTTCTGAATGATGTGTGTAGAATCCAGCAGATAACATGCCTCACACCATGAACCACAAAGGGGGCCCCTGAGGTATTCTTTGGTCTATAGTATGGGTAAATGTTTTAAAATTATAGCCCTAGAGTTGGTCACCCAGTGCTGAGGTAGTAACCAATGACATTCTCGTCGATCGCTGATGTTTGCTGTACGCTAATGTTTGCGTACAGAAAAACGTAAAAAAAAAATAAAAAAAGATGTAATAATAAAGATCATGGAGGCAAAATGGAGATGGGCAGGACATGTGGTACGGATGAGTGATAACAGATGGACTAAAAGAATGACAGAGTGGCAACCTAGGAATGGAAGAAGATGAGGCAGGCCAAGGTGGAGAGTGAAATAACATCTTACCTAGGCACAACATGGGCAAGAGAAGCAATTGATAGAAGAAACTGAAAAGATCATGAGGAGGGATACATCCGACAGTGGGTGGACATTCAAAGCCTGAAGTAAGTAAGTAAAGTAAATGTTTGCGCTAATATTTGAGCACGATGTACGCGCTTTGCATTTTTGAAAGCAACTACAATGGATCCATCCTCGAATATTTTATAGGATTTAGCAATGCAAAACACAGAGTTTAAAAAGTTTTAAACAAAAAAGAAATATTGTCTTTTATAGGTTGCACTTATTTTGTGGAAACTTTACTAAAAATATATATATATTGATTCTGATTTATGGAACAGTCATTTAAACCAATATTATTTCCTTGCAACACTTTAATACGCGCTGCTTCAATTATTTCCGCAAACATAGGCTCAACAATTGTATACTCTATTTTTTTTTTTTTTTTATTTAATTATAGTATTAAACTTATTAAGGAACCATTACCATCTTTTTTAACTTTTAATGGCTAATGTTTGTCAAGTGTGAGCTTTTGTTTGGTATACGTTTGGGGTTTTTGAAGTATTATTTTCATGATTTGTATTCTTAAAGTTGTTTTACATAATTAATCTCTGTTTAAGTTGCTTCTGTGCTGTACTTCTGGAGGTTTTATTGAATAAATTGAAATTATACTATCTCAAGAATACCATCTTTTAGAGTTTTTATCAAATACTTTCTTTTTGATGACATCGATACACGTAATACCTATTAAATAACTCCCCAACAGATATGTACGTATTGATAACGCTATTCCCATGGTTTTAGACTACTGCATGAGGTAGCATTTTGATTTGTGGTATATTTTTTTGTTATTTAACTTCGTCTAAGTCTCTGTCACATTCAATATTATTTAATGTGAGGTGCTTATTCATTTAGGTGTTGTTATTTATTTAGTTTAGGTTATATATTCTAGCGATTTCCACTGCGTAACAAATGTTAATAGGCCTTAGGCTACCTGTGTGATTTTTTTTAGACAATGGAAATTGATGAAATCTTCGAGTATCGTAGCTCTACTTCGTACGGGATCCCTGAAGACATATAAGTGTCTTACTGCAGCTTAGATAACGGAAATGTCAGACGATAAGATACATATTAAAACAACTCTCAACGGATAAATCAATGAACACGTGAAGGTTCGTGTCAAAATGACGTACCTATCGACATTTCTGACGTACATTTTAATCTTTTCGCCGGTAGAAATGATTGTTTTTAAGAGGTAGTATTTGAGATACGGTGATACGTATTAACTCTACTTGTATTCGTAGTGACCTATAATCATGACAATGATTAGATAAGTTTTGGCTTAACACTGTATTAATACAAACTCATCTCCACAGACAGCACCGATCCTCCAACAAACTTCCATGAGGAACGCAAAGAGGACTGTTGCCAAAGTATCGTGGTACCATACACACGAACTTCTAGTTGCGTCTATTTGTATTGGCAAATGCCAAAATACATGGTTTTTTTTCAATGTTTTTGGAACAACTGTAGGGACACTAGGGTCCCAGGGTCATAAAAGATCCTAATTTCGACGTTGTTTGAAATACTAGGCCTACGTGTTTAAAACACGTGCAGGTGGTGTCGGGTGGTTCGTGTATTATATTGCTTTACTTGCTCACATTTTACTCAGTTGTGGTAAATTTCAACATTAACAGATTCGTATTTTTTTAACGATCAGCGGATCGCGCAAATTCATCAACGACGGATTGCGTTTTCTTGCTCAAAATATTGCAACTTCGGCTGAACCTGAGACCATTCTATTGGAATAGCTACATTCGTAGGCCTACTTCTAAATTAAAGCCTAGTGCTTTGTTGCCTATCACAGCAAAAATCTCGTAAGGCTAAGTCGTAATATGAACACAGAGGTAGTTCATAGAAATTTCCCGTTGAAATAGACAATGGTCTAGTGCTATGACTGAAGTATAAGGCCGGACACTCTCTGCGTTCGACGGTCGTCGACGACACGGGTTGCGACTCTATGGATAACGCAAGCCACGATGCGTGCGCAACGCTTCGTTATTTATGACGATCCGTTCAACCTGCCACCGGGAATCAGCAGACGGCGTCGCGTCGTCTAGCGCTCAAAGAGGGCGGATTAGGATTATACGACGCAGTGGGTACCCGACTCAAGTGTTGTAATGCAGACTGTAAAGTGAAGAATGTCGTTCTATGAGATGCCATAACAGCAATATAGCCATTGATTCAGTTTCAGGTGCGCCAACTAATTTCATCGAACTTTGCCACTCTTACGAATAATTGAAAGAAAACACATTCATCAAAACGTATGTCAGTTAATAGATTTTATTATTTAGCTTAAGTATTTACAACGAGTCATATTTTACAAATATGCAATCATTCACATTAACATAAAAGCAAGCTTTGTTGAGAGATTTTAAATATGATACTCTCAGTATCTGAATAATTAATCAAAGTTAATCTTGCGAATTATTATACATACATACATACATACATACATACATATATACATATATATATATATATATATATATATATATATATATATATTATACATTGCTTATTGAACTTTCTACAAACAAATAATTGGCAATTATTATTATCGAGACATTACGTCAACTGGTGACGTCACTTTAAACGGGACATACGTCATACAAACTAGTAGCAGACCGTAAAATATTACTTGGAATGAATTATGATGAAAAATTTCAATACAATGTAATTAAACGTTGTTAGAAGCTGGAACTATTTAGAGGCAGATGTCAAGGTGTGATTTATATAATCTACTCAAGAGAAAAACGTCGTCAATAAATTTTACATTTTACACCGCAATTGCCACAACAATGTATATTGCCGAGTAGGGCAGTCCCAGCCTGTCCCTCTTAGGCCAATTTCTGATTTTCAGGTTACACTCTCTACGGTTTCCTGAAGATACATTTAATAGTCACGTCATAAACATATTTAACAAGTATTGAATGAAAAATTAGATTTCAAATTAGTGAATAAACATACATATAGTATAATATATTGTGAACTTAACAAACTACAAACAGCGGTACACGTGACCAGCCTGCGTTTACCGGAATGGAATGATGACGTATCAGATATTTTGCACTTTTTCACAAGCACACCACTTCACTCGATTTCACAGACAAGTCCATATTTTATACAATATCTCTGTATTTCTGTTATTTGAAGCAGCTAATTGTTTGCGTGAACATGAAAGCTTATAATTTAGTTGTGAATATGCGTGTCTATTTCACACCTATATATAATCTTCCTTTCGGAATTTTCAGAGTTTATTCTATATAATCTGAACACAAGAATAGGCCTAACATATTAAATTGTATAGGCCTAGTTATTGATCAAATAGGATAGCGAAGTAGTTGATTGGTGGTATTCACCTCGCTTATGAATTCTATATATTTTTGTTTCTAATTGTTAGAAAATATTAAATTTACACGTTGACTATTATCACCATAGGAACACGTAGGTTAACGCCATAGTTCCGACGCACATGCGCTAATGAGCTCAATACTATCACTGCCTCAAACATTTAGCAGTGTCATTATTCATAAACATTATAAATTTTGACTGTACATTGATGGACTTTGCAAGCAGTATTCAGGTTGGAATGAAACATTTGCACTTATTGACAAGGCTTAAATAATTCGGATCAATCTCAGTCGTTGATAGGAGCCTATTCGTCGTAGTTGGTAGTAAGTTGGTCTTTGGTGTCAAGATCTTCCTAAGTAAATTTCAGCCCCGTCTTCCTTTCGATTTTCTTATTCGCCTTGCGTTTGTTTTGCTATACGGGCAATGTTCTTGTCTTGTGACTTTTCGCAATTTCAGAATCTTTGTAATTTTACGTACTTGTCGCCTACAATTCACTTCACAGTTTTTATAAATTTTCTGTTCCTTGTTCAAAAGTTTTCTTAACTTATCTGAAATTATAAGGAAATGTTTACGCCTTTAGATGTTTGCATTAACCAAGAATATAATATAAAAATTCAGATAAAAACATTACGTTACTTACGACTAGTTGTAGCGCCCTCAATCGTGTGTCTGTCAGGGTAACTTGTTAAAAGCTCCGCAAATTCTTTCAACGAAATGTTAAAAATTCCAAAATTCCGTATTGATCCTATATTTAATATAACATAACAGATATGATGATAAGTTTATACATAACATATACTTGTATATGCAAAACATTAGTTATCTATAATTAAATCATAGTATATATATATATCTATATATATGTATATATAGTATATATATGTGTATATACATATATATATATTGCAATCTCCAATTCTAGACCCCTCTAATTCGAGACCACTTTTTCCGAAGAGACCTAAATAACAATCTTTTACCTTTTAACACAAAGCTAGCCCTCTAATTGGAGACCAACTCCGAGACCACCACAAATTTTCAGGTCCCAAAGGTGGTGGTCTCGAATTGGAGGGCGATCTATATATATACTGTCTCTTATACACATCTAGATGTGTATAAGAGACAGATGTTGATGATGTTTTTATTGCTTTATGTATATGAGTTAGACTAGGTAGAGTCGTATCCACATTTTAAAATTTATCACTTTACTTTACGTGTAACATTTCTTATATAAAAATCATCTCTTCGGAGATCCTGTTTTGGCGTTTAAAATGCGGGGTATATTATGGTTCTCTGTTTCGTGTATGTACGACGAATACTCCGAAATCTTCAGTGGTCCGTTTGTTTGAGGTGTTTGCAGAAGATTCCATCAGATATGCTGCGCAGCACTGGGAACACATTTAAGCAGAGAGAGAGTAAAACTCCATAATTCCTTACGTTATTTAAATACATTTAAATTTTACTTTAATTAGTATTAATGTACATCGGCAGCTTGAATAATTGATTTGACTTGATTTCTGTCGTCGTTAACCCGATAGTTAAGATTACAGCCGATACCTTGTGGCTTTCTCAGTAACTCTATGAACATTACGTTTTCATTTTAATGCACGTGTTGCAATTAGCCTAGCTTGTCAGTCTAAGTATTTCCTCTTGGGGCAATCAAATGCAATTCCATGCGTGTAAACGACACCCTTGACTTGAAGCTTTTTTTTTATCTCTGTATTTTTGCCGATATACCATGTCTGCCGATGTTGCTAAATTTCTCTTTTCCCATCCAACATCTACCAACTGTATTGACGAGATCATACGATGGAAAGCTAAGTCAGTAGAGATCATAATGGTTTAATTCTTTTAAAAAGAAAATCCGTAGTAAAAGCTCAGGCTTAAGATATAATTGACCACAAAGAAAGAAATGATTAAAGAGAACATACTACTTAATGATCGAGATCGACCTTCTGCGAGTGTCTGCTAAGCATGTTTGTGTGTGAGTGTGGGTTGTGTAAGTTATTTCAGCGATTTTCGTTTCATTCTTCGGCCTTTAATTATTTTCAGTTTATTCAGTGTAATGTTTTCGTGTTTTTTTCCTTATATTTAATTACGTAATCATTTCATTTCGTATTTTCTTTAATGGTTGAATGTTATAACATAGTGTTATAATTATCTTTTTGATGTATTCATTTATCACAAGAAACTTTTAAGGGGATTTTGCACTTGTTGACTATTTCCTATTACTATAATTTATGTATTGGGCCTATTATTATAGGCATATTATCCATTTGCTAATGAAGAACCTGACATATAGAATAAAAGCTTTACTGGTTACAAGACATAGTATGATGACAGTGCGAAAGCAGCGTGTACTTTATTCTACACTGTGTCCACATAGTCAGCACCCTGCGAACCAATTCCTCCTCTAGCCATTATAGGCTATGTTCTCACACGGCTGCTAACGGTTATCAGTTAGCTGCCGTGCGTCCATACGAGAAAATCCCGATCCGTATACCAAAAATATGATGATCGAATCACTGGCCAATAAGAAACTGGAAATTGTAAAGGCGTACGTGTGATTGGTTGATGATAAAAACGCGCTCAACTTGCTAACCGATAGCGCTTGCTAACCGTTAGCGGTATCCGGATACCGCTAACGGTTAGCGCTAACCGATCGGGCGTTCTCACACAGGTGCTAACGGTTAGCGCTAACAGTTAGCTCCCGATCCGGATACTAGTTTTCTCGTGAGAACCAGGCTAATGTCTTTCACTCTGCTGGACACTTTAATATTTTTTTTTTAAGGATTATTGATAAAATTTATATTTATATGCATTGGTTGTTCTCACCGTTGCTGTTCAGTATCCATTGATGTAGTTCCATAGTCTTTTCATCTAATCGTTCGATGACGTAACTGACCTGTTGACCTTTGGCCGTACTTCTCTTTTCGTTGTCGGATGGTGTGGAATACACCACCACATTTTCCCTTGGCTGAAGACACATTGGGGGCTCGGCTATTATTGTCGGCTTATTTGCGTATGGGACCTTGTTATCTTCTATTATGCAAGATAAAACGAATACAGTAGTGAAATTTACACACGAAAGGAAACGAGGAAATAAGTACTTTGATTCTTTTTGATGACAGCTATCAATTATATCATGACATAGGGGCCAGGGCAAAACCTGTCTCTTATACACATCTGGTGTAGACAATGCAATGCGTTATTAATCTTAATGAATACCCTCGCCTCTCCGGAGGAGAGGTGAATGGTACTGCAATAGCGCGCGTCTGCGTATATCCGTCTTTGGTGTGTGAGTCCAGGAGATAGTAGTGAGTACTTCTGGGCTCATAATTCTAAAACTACTTGACTGATTTACTTCATATTTTAACACACTGACAAAATTGTATGTATCTCAGTCCTCTTTGAATTGAGTGCTGTTCGGAAGTAAGATGCAGGTTTTAGAACGTTATTTATATACCCGATACTTTTCGGCAGCACTGACAGAGCAAACTCGAGCGGATCGTTCGACCGAGTTGTTTTGGCTAGGCCGAGCCGAGTGGACCGACTGTGGGCCGAATCGAGCGACTCGTCCATGTGTCAAATTCTGGCCGGCGGACTAAAGCGGTCCGAACGTCGTCCAAACGTGCCCAATTGATTGGCTTGCCACTCGAGCCCTATGATGCTAGACATCGTTTGAAGGATGGAGCGGATCGACCGCGGCCATCATTTTTTTTAGTAGATAAAATACGACGGTGTAACAAGGCGAAGGTTTGTAATCTCAGATTTTCCTGTTTAAACTGTAATTGAATAATGTGCCGCGCGATGAGACCATTCTAATTCTACTTCGAATTATGAGGATAATGATGATGAATGATGTTGTTGATGATGATGATGATGATGATGATGATAATAAAGATGATGATGATGATGATGATGATGAGGGTGATGGTGATGATGATGGTGATGAGAATGGTGATGATGTTAATGATGATGATAATGATAATTGTAATGATGATGATAATGATGATTATAAAATACAAATAATACAAATTATGGTGATACCATTATATATACTGTTATACAGTACCACGGAGGAGCGGCTCCAGGAATTCCCTCACGTGGGGTCCAAGCTCCCCAATAAGGGGTCCATTCCCCCTCCCCTTGTTAGGGAAGCATAGGCCCTTGTTAGGGAAGCCTAGGCCCTTCTCTCCTCCCCCTCCCCGGTTAGGGAAAATTTAAATTTGTTGGGGAATGTCTTTTGAACGCTGAAAGGGTCGAAGTGGGGATCCAAACTACCAAAGGTCCCCGACGGGGTCTTTTCCCCTCGGAGCCCCGATAGCGCCGCTACTGTTACGACGGAGTGACATAGACCTATTATTTCGCTCAATATAAACGCATGGCTCTGTACATTAACCATAAAAGACTTATAAAGATTGTGATGATAGTGGTACAGTATACCATAGTATACTGTACTGTAGATGATAATTGATGAATTTGTTTGCTGCCACCTAACTGCCAGCCAGGTAAAAGAGCATTAATAAGATTGTTATTACGTTGACCTATTTATTTGAATACCTTTCAACGTATTAAGCGTATTCTCAAATTTTACATTGTCAAATACTAATCAATAAATTAAGGTAAAGAAAGCCACGATCAAGATCCTTAAGCTATTAGTACCTGGGCATGTCGGGCAACATTGACCAGCAACCATTACAGGATTACTGCACTTCAGTTCCTCGTCTATGCATACAACCTTACTACAATTCCACTTCCCGTTCTTCGGTAGTAAAGAAACATATAGACACAATTTAAATAATCAAACACTCAAATACAAATCAAGAATGTGTGTTAATTACGATATTGATTATTATATTACAACAACAAAAACAAACAATCGTTGGAAAACGGCAAGACCTATTAATAAATATAGACATAGTCCTAAGCCTTAATTCTTGGTATCTCCAAACGAAATCTTTTCTTTTAAATGAAGATTAAAAAGGCAAAATGAGGACTTCTTAAACACCATATTTAAATTATCGCAACTTAATTAGAACTGACGAAATTCTGTTTATTGTTCAATTGAACTTATTGTCATTTTTCAATAAAAAATCTTTAGAATATCACAATCCTGCCATGCTGGATGTTGTCAAAATAAAATTTAATAAAATTGAACTTGCGCTACACAAGTCTACTAATTACTAATACCTTTAGAACAGGCTTGTAACGAGTGGTGCTATGATGCCGAAGCCTTTTTATAGGCCCGTGAAGAAATGGATTGGATTTCTCAAAGAGGCCTCTGTAATGTTGACGGATTATGAGATTCTGACATCGATTAATTAATTAGCCAGTCTCATGTGCCTACATTGTCGGAGCTTCCGGGGTTTTTTTTCCCCCCATGGGCTGTTAACGGGGCCGGCATCAAACTTAGACAATAGTGCATGTCAAGGGTGGGAGTGAAGCCGTGCTCCGTGGACTGGCGCCCGGTAATAAATATAATAAAAAATAATAAATATAGAAAGACAATACAATGTCATCTGTTTTAGAGGCGATATGCCTGATGTACCCCGCCCCTTTGGATATTGTTTCTAAGGTTCAATGAAACGACAGCGTAAAAGCATGCATTTGTGGGGCAACAAGTGCACTGTGAGACACGCGTGTATTCTTGGCCCTGTTATGATTGATCAGTAGTTGTTAAGTTGCATTGACAATTCGGGAAGATCCCTTTTATAAATGAGACATCTCAACACCTGAACAGACATAGCTTCCGGAACTTTTCCCCACCGTTCTTTTGCCCTGTTCCTCAACCTCATTATGGGTCCTTACGCAGCCAATCGCGTAGGGGCCAGGGCAAAACATAGGCCTACGGTATAGGCACCATAGTATATTTGACCATGATCGCAATAATCCACCACATTATTATGAGTAATACCCGAGGGTTAAACAAAATTAGTATAAAAAGTTTTATATTTCACGTTTTAGTGTTTTGAAAGGCCTTCAAATGCAACATTAATAAAAGAAAGTTCCACAGTTAAACTTACCAAACATGAACATACAATGCACTTCATCACACCGAATGGATACACATTAGGATGCCAGCGTTGACCATGTATGTACACTCCATAATCTGTTTGGCAAGCTAAATAATTAAAGTAAATGTTTATATTATTAGAAATGTGAATTGTAAACGCGAGCACAAACAAAGGCCTAAGTAACTAGGCTTACCCATTAAGTGAAAATAATTTATTAAGTGTAACCCGACACACACACAACCACCTGAAGCCCGAAAAAAAAAACAAAAAAAAAAACAAAAAAAAAAAAACAAACATAATACTTTGTAACATACGCAAAATTACGATGCTGCTCAATAATGCGACCCCAACTAATAATGATTCAAGCGTAATCAAACTTAAAACGTTGCAAGCGTTGCTGCAAGGTTGTGTTTACGTTATTTTTTTCACTAGACCTCATCACAACCTTTGTAAATGTTATAATAATGTTTTGTGTGTTGGCCGGGACCAAATAAGATATTTGGTGTGTATATAAAATGATAGCATTCGTATCCCGGCACATACAGTAGGCCCTATACGGATAACGTGCCTAAGGCCTACTCATGCCTTGGAAATTAGTGCATCCAGTCACCCCTTCATCTGGCGTAACTCGAAGCTTTATTTTAGCACACCCGGGCTAGTTACTACATTCTCACATTGTGTTTAGTGCAGTGGATTTTTCAACTTTGAGGTCGGGGTTTCAATCGTTCTCTGTGCATTTTCGCTTGAGCAAAGCACTTTATATATATTGCTTGTGTAGAAGCAAATTGCTAGAAGTAGTCTGCGATGGACTAGCTTCCCATTTATGGAGCATCACTCTGTCATCCGTTTCACGCTACAGAACTTCAGGTGGTAAGCCAGCCCTATGAGCCCCTGTGGCTTGATTAGGATTTACCGTTACATTTTACAGTTCATGCAATTGGGGACATAACGGTATATTGTAGCCTATAATTTTTACTAAGCATTAGTTAATTCTGTTTTCGTACCACCTACCGGTAGCCATTTAACTAGATTGCTGGTATAAGTGTTTAGTTAACATACTTTCATTTGTTTGTAACTTTATAAATATTTAAGGCAGTAGTAGTAGACCCGAGTTCATGCATATGGCATAAATATGTAATTCATTAAACCATTAATATATATTTTCATAAATTTGTATTATTAATATTGCGGTTAAGTGTTTGAATTCTGGATAAAACCGCTATTATTTCCCTAAGTAGTCTTAAAAACCTAAAAGTAGTAATAATTGTACTTAAACAATCCAGTTAGCTGATCTGAACAAAACACAAATGTCACGAACTTTTTAAGTAATCATATTAACACCTGTTGAGCTTTAATATATTAATGAAGAAAATCCGATTGTAATTTTAAAAGAATTTGTTTATTGTAGGCCTATACGATAATATAAAGTGTAAATATAAAATTGTTACATACACGTGGGAGTAATTAACGAATCAGTCACAAACTCGTTTGTTAATGAGGACCTACCATGAAATGTTACATAATAATAAAAACGCTAATTATAATGAATATGATAATTGTTTAATGATAACGATAATTTTAATTATAATTCACAGTGTTAAGGTAGTCGAGATGTTGTTTAATGTTGATTGTCCTGTTTCCTTTTATTTTGTTTTATCGTCTCTTGTTGATCGTGTTAATTGGGTGTGTTTATTGTTTATGCAGGGAACAGTGAAATTACATGGCATAACTAATTTATCAATTATACTTACAGCCACCCGATGCGTTCATTGGTCTGTCTTCTTCTGGAATGTCTTCAATAGGAATTGTTGGATGCGTTTTTGATCCTGCACCGGACTCTATCTTTTGTCTAGTTATTGTAATCGCGGTAGCAACTTCTTTTCCCATTGTGGTTTCGTGATGCTCATTATGTTGTTGGTTGTCCGTTGTTTCTGTAAGTTTGAAAGTGTATTGTCAGCGAAATGAACGCCACGATACCAAAGCAAAATATTAATTTCAAATTATCCATTAAGTTTATAGCTATTATATAGTTTATCCTTATTGCTATTAGTTATACAAAGGATATATAGTACTTCGAATATAGACGATCTTTCTGCAATTTTGTTTGATCGATTGGTTGATGCTGTTTTTACATTACAGTCCATCTATAGAACGACTTTTTCCATCTACCATAAGGACGGACGTTGGCGTTGAACTATAATATAGGATTATTCCCTCAATTAGACAAAATACGTTAGAGTTCATACTCTCAACTCTAGTGACATTCTTCTCAGGGAACTGCATCTAACGCGAACATTAACAGTAAGAGTAACGGTAACAATACCATATATGCCCATTTTATACACCTGTAGAATACATTAAAGATGTGCCTATCGAATGCGTTCGTTTTTCTACAAATAACTACAAATATGAATGTAGATTTAACAGCTTACCTTTTCCCGGACATATTGGACAGCAGGACGTAGGCAGTAGGACTGGTTGGCTACATGGTACAGGAATGCAGGTGCGCAATGCACACTGTATTTTATCATCCTACAAAACAAATAATACAATAACTGTAATAGCCTATAGTTAGATGCCAATACAAAAAAAGGTACTTTCTAATATTGGCTAAGAAAATTTAGTGAATGTATAAAGGAATATATGGGTAATATATATTACCATGCATGCACACTGGGTGCACTGATTTGGTCGTACACTGTTCACTTTTTCTAGTGTAAACGACTCGCCCTGCCGATACGACTCACCACCATAGTGACAATAGGTTTCAGAAGGTTGTATCGTCGTATGTAAACCACCGATAGTTGAATTTTCTTCAGAATCTGAAATTTTAATAATTTCGTTTTTTAAATTTTTTATTATAATTGTCAAAATATATACAAAATAAGCAGCAAGTATTAACAAGTCTGTTATTGCGTGAGTTTCAACGATTTTTACTATTGATGATAGCAAGGTCTATTGCAACCTCGATTGTTAAACAAACAAATGTTGCCATATGAAATGTTTAAGCAGTGAGCAACATAGAAAAATGTGTTTCCAACATCTATAATGCGTTGTTCATTAAGCATTAGAAAAATCATGTTTTTACGTATAGGCATCAGGTCTGTGGACCTGTGGATCCAAAAGATGTGAAAACAATGAAACTGGCGTTTTTGACCGGATCGGTGAAGCTGGTGGCTAAAACAACCAAAGGATGAACATTATTCCGATTTCAGTTTTGAAATTGAAAGTCATTAAAAAAATCAATAGCCCTAACCAGTTAGCTAAACATTAGGTGTAGGATGACTTTAAAATCGGTAGTATGAATTCCGCCTATAAAGATGTACGCTATTCTGTACAAGCCAAAATAAATCACTAAAGAAGGTGCATAATGACCACGTAGACGGGATGTAGAAAAGGATAAGTAATTAGGATAAGCATAAAGATGAGTAATTACTCATTAGTTATGACTTATTAGTTATAAGATCATGCAACTATTTGAAAAAAAGCCAATGAAGATGAAATCAATGGGATAGAATTAAGGGATGGAGCGATGATATTGCGACATGCATTAAGTTACCGTTGACCATGCTTCGGTCATTGTATTCAAAGCCCACCTGTACACTGCTTGCAACACTGGCCAGGTATGGTCTTGGTCCTGTCACAGGTGACCACTGGACATTGGATAGACGCACAGCTGGGATCATCGTGATGAAGACACGTGCACAATGTGCAATAATCGTAGCCGCTCTGAATAAAGTACGGGTGCCAACTGGAACCGACGGAGTACGATTGACGGTCCATGCTGCAGAATCCTGAGATAAATTACGAGATCAATAAAACTAAATAACGGCCACTCCAGTTATCATGATTGGTCGTTATATAGGCAGGGATTCTATATAATGAATCCTATTGTGTATTAGCTTGTTAACAGGGACGTCTGGTCGCCAGTTGGGTGACCGAATAAAGACGTCTGACATTTCAAATAATACTGATTCTGACTACCTTAAGAGTTAAAACCCTGGGCAAGTTTGCTAACATCTTGAACGTGTCCATACACGGAAATGTCAATCATTATTAATTTTAATGATTACTCATTATTAACAAAAATATTTTTATCTATGTTCAGTAAATCTTTATAGTCATGTTACGGTACTCGTTAATATTTGAAGCAGCTCTCAAAGAGCCTTTGTCGAATTGGCAACTAGGTAAACTCGGAGAATTCGTAGAAAACTCTTGACTATTTAGGCAATTTGGTCAGATTGGTAACCAGGCAAACTCGGAGAGACAGCTGGTAGAAATACTCTTGACGATTAAGGCAAGTCGGAGTGAAATATCGTAGGAAAACGCTTGACAATTCAGGCAACTCAGAAACAAATGGTAGGAAAACCCTTCACGATTCAGGCAAAAAAAAGAGAACTCTTGAAAATTCTGGCAAATCATAGAAAACTTGTAGGAGAACTCTTTACCATTCAACCAACTCACAGAGAACCCGTAGGAAAACTTGACTATTCAGGCACCTCGGGAAAAACTCGCATGAGAACTCTTAACTATTCAGGAAACTCGGAAAACTCGCATGAGAACTCTTGGATTGGATTTATTCGGTGCAAACACCAAGGATAGCCCACGAAACTCTAGAAGAAGACTTATTTCCAATGGAGGTCCTTCTGGTGGTGATTGGGCAGTACACCGGGAGACAATCCGCTACTCTTTTCCGAAGAGTGCACTACGTTCTTTAACGTGCACATAGACCATAATGCACACGGGACCAACGACTATTGTAACTTGTATTTCAGCCCTCCAGCTAAATCACAAGGAGGGGCAGCGAATTGAACCGGGGACATCTCCATGGTTCAGCACACACACACAGTGGCTACCACCAGATTAGACGACTGAGCTAAGCTGCTTTATAACTCTTGACTAGAAAAAACTTCTGAAGGTTCATGCAACTCGGAGAAAATTCGTAGAAAACTCTTGGCTATTCAGGCAATTCGGTCAGAATTGGTAACTAGGCAAACTCGGAGAGAGAGCTCGTAGAAATACTCTTGACAATTCAGGCAACTCGGGGAGAAATAGTAGAAAACTCTTGAAAATTCGTGCAACTCAGTATAAACTGGTATGGGAAACTCTTAATGATTCAGGCAACTCAGAGAGAACTGGTAAGAACACTTTTGACAATTCAGGCAACTCGGAAAAAAACTCGTAGGAGAACCCTTGTTCATTCAGACAACATAAAAATAACCCGTATGAAAAGTCTTGACTATGCAGGCAACTCGGAGAAAATTCTTAGAACTCTTGATAATTCATGCAACTAGTAGAGAACTTGTAGGAAAACTCTTGACGATTCAGGCAAACTTGGTCAGGAGTCGTAGGAAACCCTTGACGTTTCGGCAACTTAGTGAAAAGTCGTAGCTACCCCTAACAACAGAGCTGAGGCACAGTTAAAATTGCTTGTTGAAGTATGGTGATCAAAACATTTTTGTAGCTTGCATAAATATGTATTTATAACGTAGTTACCAACTAAATAGCGTATCGTGTTTACATTTTCTGACATACCTAACTACTATAGGCCTCCGTTAGTGAATCTTATAATAATCTTTGCGTTTGGTGGGCTGTGTTTTAACAAGAGAGTTTCTGTCTTCAGCTTCCGTTATATACACCTTTTGAAATTAACAAAAAAATGTTCTCTATACCGTCATTGTATATGTTTCCATATCGCTCGGCTTTTCTTTTCAAGTAAACCGAATGTCAATCTTTGCAACGCTTATATCAAGGATTAAAATGCGTTTAGTTGAACAATGTGTATGACTCTTTAAGATACGATCGTCTGTTGCGGTTAGAAGATGGGTTACCGTAAAGGACTTCCGCGAGAATAAAGTAGGCCTAAGATGATAGTGCGTGTGTCTGTCATCAGCTCAAACACCAAGTGTTATCAACTGCCAACAATGTTGACGTATCCCTCCACTGACGTATCTCTCCGGTGACGTATCTCTCTAGAGTGTTCACCCAAGATTCAAAACAATGTGCTTCCGATACACATAGAAAGTCTATTGTCTACAGGGATCTTTATTTAAGTATTGTAATAACTCCACGGATAAGGTCCTGCAAAAGTGATTGCCAATCAACACTATGCCTGTCCGATTATCCCCTAATATAGTAGATTGACTTTTGCAATCGATAATTACGGTATGTCAAATTTGTTGCAGTGAATTATAAGTAGGACTACAATGGGTTGAAAGTGGTTATCTCAGAAAGATGGGGTTTTAATGACAGTTTGGTAGTAGACTGTTGATATTTTCACTCAATCAGACTGAACATATTTATGTATAAATTATAATACGAAGATATATATATATAGGCCTATATATATATATATATATATATATATATATATATCTCTCTCTTATACACATCTCTCTCAGA
>NW_022741464.1:41425-44702 GCF_011630105.1 Anneissia japonica
ATGTAATATAAATATATGGAAAAAGTGGAAGTTGTGTGGCACAGCGGTTATGTCTTTGAACTTTTAATGGCGAGGTCATGCGTTTGTAAAGACCTTTGTTATTCGCAGTGTGTTGTCGACGAAAACCAGTGCTGTTCCATGCAATGCAAAAGAACATGTAAAATGAAACCTATAATTATAAACTATGATTGACTGGTTCTGTCTACTAGTAAATTGGTATCCGCGGCTGCCTACTACTGTCTTTCAAGTAACGCGTTACGTTTCCATGATTACACCATGCATGGCGAAAATAATATGACAATGGAAGTATCCAGAGCACCGGTTGACCGGTATGTATGACGTCACTTATTGCAATGTTAATTTGAAATATGGAGGTATGTTATACCTCAGCGATTGAAAGCGCTATAATCCAGTAGTGTTTTATTTTAACATTATCCTATAACATTAATTTTTGTTTTCTAGACGCCCGCAAATAACCTCTGAGGCGTTTTGGTAAGTAATTATTTTTTTTCTCTCCTTTTTTGAATTTCCAAAAGGACGGTACCCCTATCTTCCCCTGCATAGTATGTTGGCGATCACGACCTCTCTTTCCAGCGAGGTTTCCTGTTAGTGTGTTATATTTAAGGGTTTCTTTTATAACATATATATATATATATATATATATATATATGCCTATATATAAAATATATAGTATAATATAATATATCACCATTGCACAAGACACGTACTGCTTCGACCTTTGTGATGACGATGATCATAATTGAGATAAATTCTTATGGGAATGAGTTGGTATGTGATAGTGCCGATTGTCGATATGTTTTGACGATAAACCTCATCATATCAACTGAATTGGCGGGTTACAATTTTCTCGTAATCATTAAAATGATAACTTTGAAATTGCCTGTGACATTCTCACCCATTCCAATTTCACCACGCAGGTAAGAACAATGCCCGCATAGCCAGTTAAATTTAATTAAATGCTAAGGCTCTTGTCTCGGGAGAACGGATCGTTGGTAATGGCGACAGAGATTTTATCATTCATATTCGTTGATCTGTTTTTAGAAAACTTAAATGGTAAAAGTAACATTCGTTTGTGTAATCAAGTCACATTAGGGAACTGGTTTCGAAAGAGGGATACTACATATCGTGCCAGTGTACACAACACAGCGTAAGATATCGCTAATTTGAAGGCGATATACCATCCATCACGTGCTTCTTATGACTCTCAGTGTAAAGTTGTTAAAGTATCACAAAGTTAATGATAAAATAATGTCAAACTTATCGTATTTTAATTTAAAAAAAAACAAAAAAACAAAAAAACGTAGCCTTACGATCTCTTCTTGTCGATTAAACGATGACAGCAAATTTTATTTTCTCAAGCGAGAAAGTTATTATAGCGCCAAGCAGTATAGGAATGCAGCGATTGGACAATGTTACCAATTTGTTTTGAAGAGCAGCCGCCAATTGCGGGGTGCGGCCCTGCCTATTTGCTGGAAAAGGCGGCGCAAGCAAGTCTAGCTGAACCCTAAGCATAGCCAATACCAACACCGCATGAGGCGTTAGACAGTATTGTTATTGATTCCTTTCCCCGTCTAATTAAATCACTTTGCTGCCTCAACGTAATCACGGCATCATTATCGCCGTCGGTTTTGTACTACGAACATTTCATTTGAGGGTTTGTTTTTAAGTTGTCGCGCGCACACAATACAAGCATGGCGTATTAATTGATAGTAATAGGATGTTGTCTCAACTGACGTCTGTCCTGTCTGCATTATTTACCTGGTCCTACCCATAGAGGTGTAAACCACCACTATGTCTATTATCTAGTATGGGCCTCTATTAAGACGTATACAGCACCCGATCATAAGAGCTACAGAAATTTCTCAGATTTAGGTTTTGAAAAAATAAGGAATACAATATAGCCCTATTTTAAATTAGGTTTATTATTTTTTAATTATCTAAATAAGATATATATATATATATATATATATATATATATATATATATATACACACACATGTTTGGTAATGCACTTTTAGAGTTTAATTAATAACGAGAGTGCTGTCTGTAGTTATGAGACAAAATGATATTAAATTTATCGAACTTGAGCCATGAATATCTAAAATGTATACAGACGGAGTAGGCCTATCTACGAAAGAATGTAAACCACTTTAGTTGACGTGTCCATCATGGGGAATGTTAATAGTCTAGATGTGTATAAGAGACAGTATATATATACATCAATTGTATAATATTTGGTAATATTCTCTAATACTAAAACGTTCTTGATAAACATGACATCAGAAATATTATTGTGTGTATAACTTCATCATATAAGCCCTCAGAAAATACATCCAATTTAGTATCTTCTGTATCTACTTAACATAGGTATATATTCAATTGAAAATGATTACCGATAAGTCACTGCACTTAGTTTCATAATCTGCTGCTAAGCAATTCGTACATATTTGTTTTAAATGAAAGCATAATTTCAGTATAGGTATATTCGCAAAGTGAATTTAAGCTGGTGCTAAAGAATGTTGAAAATTACACTAATCAAAATCAAGAACTTTTACATTATGACATTGAAAATGAATCAAACAATTAAATGTAATGTAAAAATAAATCGATTAAAAGAGTATAAATTTATGATGCATATTACCTAAGTGTTTGGCGAGATGTGTTAAATCCTCGACTATAAATCCAGACAGACAGATGAATTGAGTTGAGGAGGCTTCGTTGTAGTTCATCAAGCGGTCCACTCGTAAATGATTCGCTAACTACAAATCCTCCTGCTTTTCAATACAGGCGAGACAGTCTATCGTACTTTATTTTATTTTCTGTCATTGGAAGGGAAACTGTTCTCTTATGGAACGCTAAATGGGCAAACCGTATTAGTACAGAGAAAAACTACAGCAGAAAACAAAAATACTGTTAGCGTTCCATACGTTTCCGTTATTTAATCGGCATAGGCCTACCTCTATCCCGCCCACGGTATTTTCTAAATTAATATGATCATTATAAGCGGATAATGGATAAAATATAAAGAAAGTGACACGTAAGTATACGGGGGGTTTAGTGTTTATAATTAATTATCCTAATAATTAAACCAGTTTTCTGATTATAAAATGCGTGAAAAGTTGCAGGGTGGATAGCGCATTATTAATTGTATTGTGTCATAATAATAATAATAATAATAATAATAATAATAATAATAAAATACTAGTAATAATAATAATAATAATAATAATAATAATAATATTAATAATAATAATAA
>NW_022741464.1:44774-86632 GCF_011630105.1 Anneissia japonica
ATAATAATAATAATAATAATAATAATAATAATAATAATAATAATAATTTTACCATGGAGGAAATAGGTAACCTAATTCCTCCATGCTTCTACAGTAAAAATCAGTCCTAATAAATAAAAATTTAAAAAAAGAGAAAAAAAAATCAGTAGGGCTTATTTTGTTATAGTTGACCTTATTGTCAATTGATATGGTATGAGTTGTTTTTTTGGATGATCCGATTTCTTTTATCGATAAACACGTTGATAGAACTTATTTCATTCGAGCTTTCGCTGGTTAACGACATATTACATTATGAAAGTCATTACGTTTTCCGATCCAGATGAATTTATTCGCTATTGTCACTTGATGCTACCTGCTTCGATTTAAATGAGCTTGATTATTTTAAGATATTGTTGCTTCTTTTTTATGTTATATGCCTATGTAACACAGTTACTGTACTTACTTTATACTCTTTAAGTTTCAATTAAACCAAATATAGCGAACAATGCGTTAGTAGAAGAAACACACAACCACATACCCCATTCTGTAACATGATATCGGCCTATAATTCAGGCATAGGCCCTTAATGAAGATGACAGAAATACGAAAATGTTTCTGCACTGCCGAATGATCAACGTACAATATTTCAAAATTATTAACGTTTTTAAATTGTTTTAATCAATGAACTAGTTCGCTTGTAACATGATAACCCATATTGTACTGCGAATGTTTGGTAATGCACTTTTAGGGTTTAATTAATAACGAGAGTGCTGTCTGTAGTTATGAGACAAAATGATATTAAATTTATCGAACTTGAGCCATGAATATCTAAAATGTATACAGACGGAGTAGGCCTATCTACGAAAGAATGTAAACCACTTTAGTTGACGTGTCCATCATGGGGAATGTTAATAGTCTCTCTCACTGTCTCTCATCTGTCTTACAATTTAAATGCCCATCTTAATTATTTAATCAACCCTACGCCTCCCCTTGACTCCATTTCAGATACGTTCCTGCTGAGTTGACCACGGCTCGACTGGTTTGTAGGCGCCCGTATATTGGGCCCTGCCAAAGACAATCACTCAGCTATTCAATTATTGAAGTTGATACTTTTTATGTCATCGAATTCACCAACAAGTATTTTATTTAAGAACTCGTTGCTACCACTGCTAGTACATATAGTCGGAACTAGATAGATAACATTTTTCCAATATCACATTGGAAATTTGTTATTTCTTTGATACTACTAACCACTTCAAATTCGCATAAAATAGTAAGATATTAACTTTATGAGAAATCCGTACTCTCAACTTAAAAAAAAACGAAACAAGCTACCCCGTTTCCCCCCCCCCACTCAACCTCTACTGGAAATGTTCGAAGAAAACAAATTACGCTCAAGTACCGTACAAAAAATCACCATTATCATCTTATTTTGCGATCTAGCGCCCTCACTTAACCATCGACCTTCCCCCCCACCCCCACCATCTACTTTACAATTCCCCGCAAAGCCTAATTCATTATGGCGTTCATTTAATTATACTGTATATACACGATATCAAATCCACTTTACAGATTTCCTAATATTTTTACCGTATCACTTAAAAAAAATTTTTTTAGCCACAAGATGGTCCCAATGTTCCAACTGGACATGGTTGAGTAGGCCTATAGTGATTGAAATGGGTCCAGAGAGTAGTATATTCGACAAGACCGAATCCGTAAGAAGGATAGTAGCCTATACCTATACAAACAATAATCCTCTACTGCGGTACTGTGTAGGCAGTGTTTTATTATTGCTTATACAAGCTAAATGTTAGGCCTATTAAAACATGAATAGAGAAACATCTACAACATGGAACCCGCTCTCAAGCTATTGCAATACTCACTCTATAAATAATGTTTTATTTAATGTGATGTAGTTTATTTTTTTTGTAGTTATTTTTTCTTTTTTATGTAGTTGTGTAATTTTGTAGGGGTTCGGTTCATTCGTCATGGTGATATCCCATACAGTGGTTGAGCTGGTAAGAATGCTCAGTCGTGTGAGTTAATTCCACAGTGCGATATATATCATAGTTTAAATAATTATTTTTGATGAATCGCTTCCGACGTGTGGTCATTAATATAACCATATAGCTTAGGTTTATTTTCATTCCTGTTTTTCAATAAATGACACTGTAGAATGTTGGCTTCTCTTGATATTCTAAGTGTGCTCGAATGTATTAGGCGTATTCATAGTGGTGATGTTATTCTTAGGAGCAAATTCTGTTCTGCAAATCCGCGATGTGAAGATGGTTGCTAATAAGATGCTAAAAGATTTTTAAGAATACCAAATCACGTGTGATTATATTTACGCCAAAAAAAGAAAAAAAAAACAAAAAAACAAAAAAAAAAAAACACTCACGTGTAATTTAAACTTGCCCAGAGGTCGAATATCACTGTTACAAATTCCTGTTTCAATAGTGACAGATTACGAATACTTAATAAAACGAGAAGCGGTTGGATACGAAGATGATTAGCTGGTTCAAAGATTGAAGACGACATTAACATTGCTTTCACGAGTTCAAAAACATCATGTTAACACAACATGTTAAACTTGACGGTAGCCCTATGATAATAATTTTATGTTCTCAAATCACTGGAAATAGCCTAAGGAAATTGGATTTAGCTCTAGTGTGACACAATATCGAAGTGAAAAAAGAACATTTATGACTAAACATTACCAGATTCATTGAATCATTAAATTTTTCTTCCACATTTTCTCGTTGTGGATTTAAAATTTTTGATTAATACCTTAATTAAGAGAGTTTTCGACCTTTTAATCCTCCTAACTTCAAAAATCATACATGCTCAGTATAACATTACTCTAGAAATGCTTACAATGAGTTTAAACAGTTGTTTAGTACCCAAATATCCTAGTTATGGTAACATTTTCTGTTCTAACTTAATTATGACAATTATTGTATAAGTTTGAAAAGTTACAAATACAATTACAAAAAGTACAACAATTAAAAGCATGGCATTAAAAAGTCAATTTATACAACAAAACATCAAAGTTGAATAAAAAAAATCAATGAAAGTAAAAATAATATTAAAATCTCAATATATTCTGCTCAATAACATTTGCAGGAAAATTTTAAAAAGAAAAAAAAGTATATTTTATTACTAGCTAAGTATTTATTATCTTTTGTGTTTTTATTTTGTATTATGTAACTTAACAACAATACATTAGGCTCACAATAATGGTATGCCAATAATAATAATAATAATAATAAAATAATGATAATATTGATAATAATATGCCTATATTGCTATTTTATAATAAAAAATAAAAAATAATAATGTAATAAATTGATTTCTCGTAAGCCTGGTTTTCTTAAAATCGGTACATTGTCGCTAGGGTTCCAATTGGCATTTGTTCATAGTGCGTAGAAGTAGTCCCCGACGCAAACTGGAAGGCTCCCTGATTCGACCGACCAATCAGCACAACCGAAAGCTGTCAGTGATAGCGTTTAGCAAATGTATGGAAACCAAGTTTTATGGTCGTTACGCAATACCAGGCCTAAATTAAGATATTGATTACACCCTAGCTATATAATAATTTTCTCTTCTTAAACATCTTAAAGAAAATATCACACGAGCTAATAAGTAACGAGAAAAACAATGTTTGCCCAATGTTACAAATTTACTAATAGTAGTCCTAATAGTAGTATAGGCCTAACAGAGTTTTTTTCTTTTTTTTCTTTTTGCTGGGCAAACCTATTTACTGTGAACTCATGAGTTCAGCACAGAATTAATTCTCGAAATATAGGCCATTATGGTAATGCTGGCGAAAGATATACGCTTGCGGCAATTTTAGACAATTAATTGTCACATTAGAACTAAAAGTATTCTACGAAATCTATTCTCGACATCCATTAACAATTCAAATAAATGACAGAATGTTTATAAATACTGTCTACCAATTAATATCGATATAAATTGAACTTACAACATGTATTCAATTAATGCATGAGCTAATTTATCAATTCTAATAATAGATTTCAGCAGACGACAGAAAGAAGGTTAGAAAGTATAGAAGAATACTTCAGATTTCCAAGTTGGCTTACAGAATATTATCAAGTATAATTTTTTTGTGAGAAAAAAATATTCAGATCTGGTCAGGTGTCTGGTGCAAATTTCAGACAGCGATCTTTCAAATTTAATGTAATAAATATAGGAGCGTGTAAGGTATTGGACTTCTGATCGTGAGGTCGGGAGTTAGAGACTGACGCTCGTCGCATTGCTTGTGTCCCTGGGCAAGGCTCTTACTTACATTTGCCTCTCTCCACCCAGGAGTGTAAATGGGTACCTGGTAGGATGGTATGGCACTGAACGTCTGGGTTGAGTGCAAAGCAACATGACTAGGAATACGTTTCTTCAGGGAGCAGAGAAACTTGCAAAAAAAAACATAATGCGCCGATTTGCCAACTCAGTATTCAGTGACCAGGGAAATAATTATGCCAATGCTTTGTTTACTCTCTGGATTGAGATAAGCCATAAATTATGATTCTAAAAATATATTAATGGAAAATAAATAAATAAATAATCGATGAACGTTGAAAAAAAAGAATTGAAATATCATTTCTTTTTCATACTTAAAACAATAGTTGTAAGATCTCCATTATTTTCAAAATCTAAATCATAAGCTCAATAAAATGGCGGGGTTGGTTGAGAGAGCTGTAATATACATAATAAGTACAATAAAATATAAAATATTCCGGCAATGTCTTGGGATGTTCTTACAAAAAAAGTTAAGATCGTATTAAATAAACTGAAATTCGATGCCTTGAACGTGATTTATTTAATGTCATAAACACTTTTGATTAATTTTTGTTTGATTGTATCATATTTCAGTATCTAATCTCATTAGAACATCTCTTAATGTAAATACTAAAGAAGAGAATATCATATTGCACCATGTACATAATGTTTTTAGGAAGAAAATGGCCAGATTTCAAAGACTAAACCATTTACATGTAAAAAGTACTGTGGAGCAAGGTTTTAATTTTACTTTTCTTAACAATAATTTAGCATAAAACCTTATAGAATGGATTGCCGCAACACATGCGATTGAAATCACCACAATCTGCCATTAATATTGTTCCTGCTTCTTTCGTTGAAGACCATGGTTCAAACCCGGATAAAAGGGCAAATAATGAAAAAAATGCAAACCAAACGCATGATTGACAATGGTTATGAGCAGATGTTTGTTAAGATTTTTATGTATTTTATAATTTATGATAGGCCTATGTCTATTTTTTTTTTCACCCTCAGATTTTCAGTTGATGGAATTCAGGAGAACATTGAACGCTATTTGCCGCAACGTTCGAATCTTCCCTGAGGTTTAGCATAATTATTCTTCAAGATATTTCAGAGTACAAACATGTTATAATATCTTAAATATAGGCTTTGGTGTATTTTAAGAAAATTAACTTGACAACTTCACGGTAAAAGTGCATTTAGTACATGCTGGGAGCGTTCATATACCTGTAATATTCACATTTTGCACATTTGCATTGGATTTAATGAGACGACAGACGCAACAAGTTTCAATGATTTTGAAACTTATCACAACAGCTTAAATTTCCAATGCATATTAATTATACAATTGGATAACTATTTTTATTATAAGATAGTAGATAATAGACTGTTGTATGATCATACATTCATTTCATTTAGCAGTTAAAGTACCTAAAATATATTTTTTTAAATGACGGAAAAATAATTATAGAGGCCTTATGTACATATTGTTTTATATTGTTTATCTAATTTTAGCCATTCCGACCCTCCTAACTTTATAGATTTAGTGTCAGTGGTAGTGGCAATAACAATAAGTACATAGGCCTAAACAAATGTTATTAAGAGGGTCGGAATGGCTAAAAATAAACAATATAAAACAACGTCAATAATGACCCTGAAAATGCTTAATATGTAACAACATGAATGTATTATGTACATATTGTATTGTATTTCAGATTACAGAATAATACAAACATAGTGTGTGCTGTTTCTTTAGTATGTCTCATAAAGGTATTTTATTTTCAAATGGATTTTATGCAATAATATGTAAATTAACTCTATCATTACTTTTTAATCATCAGCTTGTTTAGGACCAGAAGACGTTATGTTTCAACATGTAAGTTTGATGCCATTTGGAAATGTTTTACTTAAGATAAGATCAGGTCTAAAGACTTGTACAGTGTTTGTCAGCTCGTTTTTTACGTAACAACGTGTTGCGCAAGGAGAGAGCTATTTTATTATCAAGACTTTATCCCATTTCTGCGATAATGTTGCCATAAATCTGCAGCGGGTTCAATAAGTCGTTCGAGCCGTCTTCGTGTAATAGATTGTGTAATAGATTCCAAAACAAGATCTCTTTATGGTCGTATCCATTAAGCGCTTCAGCGTTGAAACTATGTTAATAACCTTGATCAACGAGTACGCACCATCAGCCTTCAATTCCATTACCAACCGGAAACATGGCTCATCTCATTTAACTTAATATCACATTCATGTTATCTCCTTCTTTTTGCACACCCCGAACAACGGTTTTAGTCGAACATATACGCGATTTACAATTAAAATATGCGGCCATCAACTTGAGTCCGACAGTTAAAGTTATGAACTTCTTTGGAACATTTTACAGACAGGCAGTATCAACTTCAGTCGCACGTCAATTTTTGGTACACACCATCAGGTCCGGTCAGGCACTATCAACATCAGTCGAACTGCATCGATATGCGACACAGCACAGAATCTTCTGTAGGCCTAATATAACTAAACTAAATTGAGTCGAAACACATCAGATTTAGTGGAACACCAGCAAAGGTCTAAATTATATATTAAATCACAGTTAATTATTCGGACCATGAGCAGCGAATAAGATCAGATCACTTTGGATTCGAACCACAATGTACAAGCTTTCAAAATAGCCAATATCATAGTTTCTCATAATCATTTTAAACTTAATTTACAGATTATCATAGCCGGTTTGAGTGAGACTGGATCTGTATTTATGCGCATGCCTTATGATTCAGTGACGAATCCATGCTTTTTGTCTAGGTAGGGGGAATTGGCAAGTGGCGAGTGGATATTGACCAACGTCGGTGTGGAAGAAACGTTTTATCCGAGCGGGTAGATTGAAGGTGTTCCTTTATCTACTACGGAGCTTCCTACGCCCCATCAAAGCTCTAGAATTTTATCCATTTTAACCTCGCTTTAATGATTAAATGCTTGCATGTAAAGAGCATTTTTGACAGCTGGCTGGCAACAGCGCTGATCTGTTGGATTAACCATCTTGGTTGGGGCTGAGGAGCGAAAATTTGAGGAAATAGTACTCTCTAGATGACCGGAAATGACACTTTTATATAGTAAAATTCATCATCATCACATCACCCTTATATTTAAAATGAAGCGCCAACAAAGAAGCACCATGTTCCATCAGCGATTTTCTGCAATCAAGGTCTAATTAAAAATACGTGATTTACCATAGTAAATTGACTTTGAAACATTATCTTTGGATGTATTTAGGTTACTTTACCTACTTCAAAGCGTGAGTCCAGATGCACCTCACCCACCATGGTTGGGGCTGAGGTGCGAAAATTTGGGGAAACAGTAAGTCTAGATGGCCGGAAATGGTACTCTTACAGTATATAGTAAAATTTATCATCATCACCATTACAGTTCAAATAAAGCGCCAACAAATTTCCAACGATTTTTATCTAAAATTTTCGGCAGTCATAGAGATTTAAATAATCTGTGTGATGTACCATAGAAAATGAAACTTTAAAACATTGTCTTTTATGTACTTTACCCACACCCATCTCAGCCCACCATGGATGGGGCTGAGGCGCGAAAATTTGGGTAAATTGTACCTCTAGAGGTCGGAAATACACTCTTTCATAGAAAAATTCATCATCATCATCATCATCATCATCATCATCATCATCATCATCATCATCACATCACTGTCAAAATGAAGCGCCAACAAATTTCTTATGATCTTTCAGTGTGATGTACCATTGAAAATAGAACTTTAAAACATTGTCCTTGATGTCTGTACTTTACTTTATTGTACATAAATCCTTATCTACTTACTTTAATAATATTACATTAATAGGAGTAAACCGGTAAGCTACAATAAAGATGCAAAATAGGTTGTTTTAACTGTCATCTAATACTATAATTTATAAAAACAACATTAATAATAATAATAATAATAAATAAAATTAATAGGATTAAATAAGCCAACAATTAAGATGCTAAGTAAATTGAGTTAACTGTCATCCGAAACTATAATTCATAAGAACAACATTAATGATAATAATACTAATAATAATAATTATAATAATAATTATAATAATAATGATAATATAACATTAATAAGATTAAAAACCTTAAGCCTACAATTAGGATGTTATAATAAATTATTTTAACAGTCATCTGATAATTAACTTTACTAACCACTTTTTGTTTCTATAAAATTATTGTTTATTAGTAAAAAGGAACAAATAATTAATAAAATAAAGGAAAAAGCAAGATTGATTTAAATTCATCTACTCCCTTGGGCAGAGTTCAACAATTTTATTAGGGATTTTCGGCAACCTTAGAGATCTAATTAATCCTTGTGATGCACTACAGATTATAAAACTTAATTGTCTTTGATGTGATTTACTTTATTTTACCTACTTCATATGCCGAAAACCAATCTTATCTTTACAAGATTTTTTTCCCTCATAGTTCTAAAATTATAATAAAGGCACGCACATTCAAATCGTGTATAGGTATATTTTTATATTTGTGGGCAGAGATGCCTTTATCTTGCTATAAGAAGATGTATTCTGGCTGTACAGGGCTATTTCTTAAAACCAGGGTCATTTATGCAGTTGATTTCAACCATTTTTAGGCATCTTTTTGACTTATGAAAGCACATTGCCGCCGAAAAGTGGTGGGGGAAACCAACCCCTCCTCTTAAATTATGTGGGGCCGGGGGAACGTGTCTGTGCCCATGCTGGCGGGAGGTGCACTCATTCTCCACCCTCCGATCTGCCAATGTTATTGGATTTGTACCTGGTTAAAGTATAAAGCGGAAACAGAAAGTACAGTGAGGTTGAAATTGCTAGCACGCAAAGTAATCCCTTGGGCTTGTGCCATTCATCATTCTATCTCCAATGCTGTGTATATTGGCTAGACAATTAAACAAACGGATCCTTGACTCATTTGTCATTCCTAATTAAATACTTCCGAAACTGACATAATTTAATGATTTTACCCTCATTACATCTCTGAGTAAAGTACGTACACTTTTCATACCAGCGGCAACGAGTAATTTTAGAATGCATACGACCATTGTACGCATATATTCAACTACTATCAGAAGAGGCGAACCATCATTCCCCAGGGCGCACGTTTAATGGAGGGTTTAAATGGGGGTGGGGCCAATTTGAAAAATGTAGTGTAGATGTAGATCACTCTCCTTAGCTTAATTTATTTTTTAAAAATTCTTAACTGAATCCACCATTAACCTCACATTTTCCCGCTTTAAAAAAAAAATCTTCTGTCGTTTTTCTGACAACCCTCTGGTGGATCGGTCTAGTGGGTGAAACCAATGTTCTTAACGCACGGTATTGAAAGACAATTCCAAAATAAACTAATGGCCTGTGTGATATATTTTTTTCTTCTTTTTTTCTTTCTAAGAAGTACAGACCCGAACCTACGATTATAGTAGTTTCATGATTGTAAAACAAAAGACCACAAGTTATTTCAGGCCGACGGAGTTATGAGGGTGGTGGGAAATTTGAGCAGATGTATTAATTGAACTGGGAGCCGCCTATGGCTTACGGTGTGGACGTGTAGGGCAGAAGGCTAGGCAGTGGTCCAGGGGTGAATTTTCGGAAGCTCCGTTAATGTAGGGGTTTAACCGTTTAATATAATTTAGAGTCTCATAATTTGTAAAAATAATAGTCCTATGTACTGGAGAGCAGCATACTTTGTCGGCTGAAACTAATGGTTGCAATTGAGCGTTGAATCATGGAGATCATTAATTTTGTTAACCTTTGGTACCCGGTTCCATTCCACCCGCTGCTCTCTCTGTGTTTCGGCTTGAGGGTTGAAATGCAAGCATAAATATTAAGAGATGTTTAAACCGTTGGTCCCGTTTGCAAAATGGAACATGTTGAAGAATGCAGTCACTTTCCAAAAAATACAAGGGTATTGTTTCTCTGTTTACTGCTTACTCAGCACCTGAATGTCTTCGGACTTTACTTTGTATTCATACCAATTAGCAATTAATAGGGTAATATTAATGCCTCACTTTTAGCGAATAGATCAAAAGATAAAGGTATACGAAAGAATGTACTTCCGATTCAACTTTAATAAAGGTAAGGGTATTCAACTTCAATATCAGGTGATAGCTTATTACATTGGCCTAGTATCTAAAGTTTAATTCTACCTGTTGATTTTATAAAATAAAAAAAATTAAGCAACAAATATGTTTGGCTTTGAATTGGTTGTCGTTTGACGGCATGTCAAGTTACCATAAAAAGTTCCAGTTATCCAGGTATGTTTTATGTACCGTACTGTCTGTCTTTGTATAAAGCCTTACATTATAATTCCAGTTTTCGTGCTTTTTCGGCTCTTCATACCCCACCGATTTTTTAAGTAATGTAGTCCAATAAGTGAGTTTCAATTCAAATGACCTTTCATCTAAAGAAACAATCAACTTTGCCACTGAAACCATCTCGATTTTATCATATATAAGACAGCATTTGCTGATCCAGAAGCCACATCTTGACAGGTTGATTGCATACATCATAAAATCTTCATCTAATCTTCTCGTAACCGCTCTTTTTGTGTCCTCTTGTGTCGCACAGTATCGCCCTTCAATAGTACTGGCGGGCCACACGGAGATCTGTAGGCACATCTTTACTATTATTTTATTCGCAAAAATTTTTTTTTCTTCTTTTTTGTGCAGGTCTCTACCTCTTGGTAGGAGTCTTATGGCCGGTGTAGACATAAAATTACATGCTTTTTACTTTCAATTTCCTCTACGCTCTTATACAGAATTTATAATCTTGGTTTGGCGGAACCTCCTGGCAGGGTACAAAACGATGGATGTTAGGCAGGTCATGGTCACTTCTCAGCTTTAGGAAACGTTACCCAGAGTTTGTGTTAAAGTTGACTGGGGTGGAAATCGTTTTGCAGAGCATTAAGACTTAGATATATTTTGTCTGGCCGGCTGGACCGCTTTGAATGGAGGAGTCCTCAAAGGTCGTGGCTCGGGCCAGTGGCCTACTATTTCATGGTCCTTGTCCATGATCTCATGACAGGTGCCTTGCGGCATCGAATGGATGGCACGACAGTGTATTCCACTCGCTTTGAAAAATGGGGTTTTAACTATAAAAGATTGGTAAAAAGTGGGGAGGGGAATTGATATGATGCCCCCCCCCCCCCGGCCTACTTTGTGACGTGTCCCCACCGATCGAGGCCCATGCTTTGAAGGAGGGGCTGTTAATTGGACTCCAAAAGTTATAGAAGTGATAATTACAAGAAGATTAGTAAATCTTTTATCTCCGATAGGCTAAAGACGCAGAAATGAGCTAGCTCCTGGCCTAGGAATTAACTTCATATGAACTTTCTTGGCAAAACCAAGTTAAAGAAAATAGTGGCTAAATAAAGATATGAAAAACATTTTTCATTAAATTAAATCACCTAACCATAGATACCTCTTACCAATGATACCCCTGCGATTAGACGTGCAAAATTATTTCTTTCCATAACACACAGCTAACTAGTAGCATATCTCACTGTAACTAGTGTGTTTATTAAGAAATGTTTTAAATAGTGAGCCGCTCTGACATCCGATCTTGCTTATTAATTTTTTACTGAAAATTTGTAAATTATTAATTTTGTTTTGTTTTGTTGTCAATAGAAATTGTAATAGTAATTTTTCTATGTTAAAACGCTGTACTGAAATGAGTTGATGCTCTCTCTAGAGAGCAAGTCGAGTGGCTGTCTCTTATACACATCTAGATGTGTATAAGAGACAGGTCGAGTGGCCGAGCGGTAAGGCAGGGGCGTCGCTAGCTCCAGCCTTAACATCGGCGCTGATTCCAGTCACTCCTCGCTCATGTTCTTTTGGTAGAACCTAGACATCTCGGATAAGGACTTAAAATTGATGTCCAACTTGTGTGGATGAGTTGGTGGCGCCTTAAGCGCGCGAACTGTCATCCAACGCTGGATTGTGTTTTGCCTCGACTTGTCTCGTCAACAATCAGAGTTGTTTTGAACACTAAAATAAACTAGGCCGAAGAATCCCACAATGATTTAATACGTGCAGGAAAATAGTACGGTAAGTGTAAGTATAATTATATAACGACATGATGTTTAAATTTAAATCTTACATAAACCTAGGCTAGGCCTAGTAGTATTATTAGCATGCCTACTACTAGGGGCCCTAGCTCAGCGTGCGACAGAGACCTTAACCATGCTTAGGCCTGGGTTAATTGTCTGCCTCCATCGCTAGGCCTAGCTAGTGGTGTAGGAATATCCGTGGTGTAGTCCAGGAAACGATGGTCACCCTTGAGACGCATTCATACAAGTAAAATTTGTTGGGAAAACAGCTTTCTGTGGCTTGTATAATTTATTTGACAACAAAGTCAATCAAAGATATGCAGGCAGTTTTATGCATGTGAATGTCACACAAACATTTATTTATGGCCCTCTTTCCCTGGTCTCAATTATTTATACAACTAAAAGCTGTCTGTAGTTGCTGTACACCTATTTTTCTATCCATTTTGTGTGCGAATTTGAGTTGAGTTTAATTAAGTTCCCCACCCCCTCACTTTCTGTAACTAGACTATCATTATAAATTTACTTTAGCAGGAATAGATGAATGAATAATAAAAAGCAGACCTGTTTTCATCAACACTGATTATTTTCTAAAAAGTATTGAGTGGGTTGAAACAATGGAGCCAGGAATAACACATGAAATGATACCTGCGATGATGACACCTGGGAAGATGACACCTGGGATGATGACACCTGGGAAGATGACACCTGGGATGATGACACCTGGGAAGATTCCTGGCATGGCGACACCGGGCATTATGACACCTGGAATGATGGTTCCTTACATGGTGACACCAGGGATGTTGACACCTGGATCACCGACACCTGGACTTGCACCTGGTATCCAGCCTGATATTTCAATTGCTAATATTGATGATCCTGAAAGAACGGCAACAGGAGAGGAATCTACAAGGTAAGCAGTTGGCCAGGGTCAATCCAGTATTTCAAAAATTAAGGATTAAAGGTAGCAAGTTTTGAAAGGTAGTAAATTTGCTGTATATTTTTGTGCTTTCAGAATGAGTGGGCTCCTATGTGTCCACCCCTGGTTCTGCCAGTTAACCTGCTTTGAAATTCTACATGCATCTACTGTACATTGTTGTTTAAAACAAATCACCTCTCATGTTTAGTTGTCATACTATCAAGATATATTAATGACATGCCATATCATTATTATTATTACAGCAAGGAAGTGTTCGCTGTATACAAATCCCCACCAATCTTACCAGGAGCCAAACCACACCCGGGGGATATTGTGGAGGCAGCTTCTTTGGCAGTAAGTTTTTTAAATTTGTTTTTGTTACGAGAGAGATGAACATATATGGATCATTCACAATCATCAACATATTTTGCAAGATTAGAAACTGTACAATTTTTTGGTACCTCCTCCCTCCTGTCTAAAAATGTATAAAAAATGTTGATTTTGCAAAACTTCTACATTGTTTTTTGTGTAGTGACCTGAAGTACAGTACTATATTTGGGTTCATAAGAATTCTATTATACCCATGATTGTATTATAATTGGTCGTAAAGGTCTGTTTTATAAATATTGCAAGTTATTTTGAATTAAACATTTTTCTCTCATGGGAAAGAGTACAAAGTTGTCTACCCCTCACCCTAGCGTACTGTTTGTTCACTTGTGAAAACGTTGATAAATGTGAACGACCTCTTAGCCAGCCGCATATGTGATATGAAAATTTCTGATGATTCAAACATGCCCTGAATAAGATTTTTATTGTATAGATGACAAATATTTATTTTGTATGAAGGTTTACAGTATAAAAAACAGTAATAATTCTTTGAAAATATAATAATGTTGTTATTTTTTTAATTAAATGATTATTTAGCTTGTTTTATTGTCATTACAGGATTTGCCATCACCTTCTCCAACATATAATCTACAAGATTCTTTACCCAGTGAAATAATAACATCAGGAAAACTGAGTAATCTCCAGTTAGAGGGAATTCTATATGCTGTAAGTTTTTCTTGTTAATGGTTTGCTATACAGGTAATTTCTACAAAATGTGTGTAATACTAACTCCTTTGATTACAGACTAGAGGTTGAAACCATAGAGGTTTTCATTACAAACAAACATCATTTACTCTCCCCATACATTAAAAAACTGCTTTGGCCCCTCAGATCCTGTGTCAGGGGCATATTCATCGGGGAGCCACATGTCAGGTTGTTGACTTCACAAGTGAGGATCTCAAAAAAGGCCAAAAGATGGAGACCTAAAAGAGTTGTTTTCATCCATTTATTTATTACCTTATGAAAGAGCTGTTCGTGCTTGAAAATTGGTGCTTTTTTCCTTATTATATTGTTTTCAAACCTTTAATAATACATGTCGTCTTCTTATCACCTTTACAAACTTACTAGTTAATTTGTTTCAGCAATAGCTTGACATTCTCTAGCACAAACTTGTTTGTGGTTGTGATAGATTTAGTGTTCCAGAGTCGCAACGAGGAAACTTGTACCATGACCTCAAGAATGTTGATAATAATTTGTGCCTCCCGTCATAGAATAGACAATAGATCGATCCTCCATCTTTTGTGACGCTTCGTGAGACGGGTGTCTAGGGTAGGGGGAGCATAACTCCCGTCAGGAAGAAGTCAATAATTTTGTCGAGGAATACTGCCTTGAAAAAGCATTTTCCGTCTTTTCTGCCATTTCCAAGCATCTGGAGGTTCTGATTATTATTGAAATTTGCTAAGCTCATCCTAACCATGGTGAGGATGAGGTGTGGACTTACCATTGTTCCCCCAGCAGGCAGAAAATTTTTGGATTTGCATATGTGTGTACTAATTTCAAGATGTAATTTAACCTTTAATAGTACAAGTAGGTGTATGGTAATGGATTATTAATACTGTACTTAACTTCGGATTTAAATAATTAATGCCTGCAGATGGCTAATAATCACTTTAAATTGGTCGGTCTATATGATGTTTTTATAGTGGGTGTTTTATTCACTTAACGTAGACTAACGTCTTTACATTGTATTGTTGCTCTTAGTCTTCGTCTGTCTCCTTTTTCTTTTAACTTTCTGAATATGCTACATTTTGAAATTTCTTGTTCCTTCATCGGATGCATAAAATAACTGCCTGTCTGTGTATACTGCAATGTACTAATTTATAATAAGATGTTATATAATTGTTTACCAACCTTATATTTTAATACAGTGTCAGAAACACCAGACTATTCTACCATCGGGCTATAGAGCCGGTTTCTTTATTGGAGATGCTGCCGGTGTGGGTAAAGGCAGACAGGTATCATTTATATATATTATATATATATATTTTTTTTGTGGAAGCTATTTGGTGCAGTGGAAATGGTTTGGTTTCCCAACCTTGAGGTTGGGGTTTCAGTCCTTCGCTGTACATTTCGCTTTCAAAGTGGCTCTTGGGTTAAAACAATTATTTTCATTTGATATTTCTTCAAATAATCATTTTTTGTTATTGTCTGTTTTTTTCTAATTAAAAGGGTTTTTTTTTCATTGCAGATTGCTGGAATTATCTTGGACAATTATATTCGAGGTCGCACAAAGCACATCTGGTTTAGTATATCATCTGATTTGAAAGTTGATGCACAAAGGTTAGCGTAAACTTGTGCCTGTATGTACATACATATATACATGACAACAGATGAATGGGGTGTGTGAAAGCATCCATGTTAAAGTTGCATCTAATTTTAATTCTGATTCAAAAGTGAAAAATGGTACACAGTACACCACAGGTGGGCAAAATCACTTTGGCTAGAAAACATCTTGTTTTTTGCGGCCCAGCACCGATCATCTGTAAAAAGTAATACTAAAACGTACACAAATGCCACGTGTTGAACTACTGTATATCCTGAGACATACTACTTTTTTTTTTTTTTTATTGAAGTCACCCCAAAAAGGCCCAAAACCACTTCTATGTAAGGGGTTACTTAATTAAAGATTTATATGCCTTGAAATACTTGTATCTAGGGCTGAAACATAGCCTCAGCCACTACTACTAAAATCTATGGATATACATAAGTTATATGGTAATTTTACCTTGTTGATGCATGGACACAATGTCTTATGATTCACATCAATAAAAAAAATAAATCATAAGACTTGTATCTAAAGATGGCTGACAACCAATGACTGCCCAGTGAAAATAGGTAATTTTAAAAACAGACATTCTATTTGAGGTCTGCTAATATAGGTTAATATCAAGCTCCTAATTGTCACTTATAAAAATCTTCCTAATTTACTCTAAATCTGAAGTAACATATTTCAATAGCTTACTGTATAACCATATTATATAGTTGATGTAAACTGTTGAATTTTAACAGCCTCTGAATGTTTCTTTGAGCATCACTGACATTGAAATAATGGTTGTACTTTTTTATTGTTTTTAGGGATCTTAGTGATTTAGGGTGCTATCTGAAAGTTATCGAGGGATGTAAACAACTTGATAAAGAAACAAGGTAATCCTCATGTGTATGTCTTATTGTCCTTCACCATCAATATCATTATCATCATCATCGTTATGATCGCTTCTGTCTTTATTTTTCAGGGTATTTGGTTTGCCAGCGGATTTTAAGGAAGGTGTGATATTCAGCACCTATGCAACGTTAGTTTCTTCCGTCCAAAAAGGAGGTGAGCGCAATTGAAAATTACAACACTGAATGGTTTTGTAGTTTAGACAACTCGATCTTATAAAGCCATGTGCAGATTATCAAATATTATTTGACATAAACCAGTGATGTGCCTATATGTTTTCATGATGACATCACTTCATAACCATATAGGCATATTATGACTATATGTAGCAAAAGCAAGCTAAACCAGTCATTTCACAAAAATTTATTTTTAGTTATCATTACAGGGTTAAACATTAGAATGAGAGCTATAAAATGGTAAGAGAATCATTTAAATCTGACATTACGTTGGGAAGTTACAGGAGTTTAAACATACAGAAAGAACAATATTTGAGAAATCACTCTTCAAAGTTTGCAATTTTGTGCATTTCTCAGGCAGAAACCATCACCAAATCGATTAAAAATTGTTGTTTTAACATTTAAAATAGGGAAAATAACAACAGCATGATGTATAGGTATACACTATAAAGGTTAGTTTAATGCAATAAAATAGATTTAAACAATTTTGACATTCCAGCATGTTTTGGCCATTATCTCTGAAACATGATTTGCGACGAGTGACTGGTTAGGCTTGTGTTTGCCACATATGTGGACATACAACATCTTTTTGTCAAAAAGAATTGTATAATATGGACAGAGTGTAAGACATTTATATTATGCTGATTTTTCTTGGTTTTTTTCTTTCATAATGATTTATTAATTTGCATTTCTTAGGTGCAATAAGTAGTAGTAAACAGTCTCGTTTGGATCAGCTGATTAAGTGGTGTGGTAACGATTCATTTGATGGATGCTTGATATTTGACGAATGCCATAAAGCTAAGCATTTTGTCCCAGTGAGCATTTTTTCATTTATTTTCTTGTTAATTTATATATGAAGTTCTACCGAATGTCTAAAATATGATGCATAAAACAAACTCGGAAGCATGTGGTGTAAGCCATATGAGGCTCGCCATCCCAAAACCATTGTACTATCTCTAAATGTTAAACTGAGTACTTAGCATAATATTAAGATCTGAATCTAAATGTGGCAGTATTGTATACTTCAGTACAGTGAAGCCATAATATTTTACTCATAACTTTAGCAATAGTAAGTCAAATCCAGTAAATGACCTATCATTATAAAGCTTACGTAATGTGGAGAATACTGTATATTAATAAAAGTAAATTAATTAAAAGTAAATTAATTAAAAATTAAATTAATTATTAATAAAAGTAAATTAATTAAAAGTAAATTAATTAAAAGTAAATTAATTAAAAATTAAATTAATTATTAATAAAAGTAATAATTAAAAGTAAATTAATTAAAAATTAAATTAATTATTAATAAAAGTAAATTAATTAAAAATTAAATTAATTATTAATAAAAGTAAATTAATTAAAAAGTAAATTAATTATTAATAAAAGTAAATTTTCCTGTTTTGGTCATTGATGCTGGTTTTGGCATGACAAGCCCCATATTGATTATAAATTCCAAATTTTATCTATTCATATTTAAGAGTCTGAGGGAAGGCAAATCTAATTAGTTTGTTTTTTAGTTGGCCCCTTGGCCTAGCAGAAATATGCTAGATCATAATTACTTTTACCATGATGGGAAGGATGAGTATGATTCAGATGTGGTGGTGGTGATGATGATGATGATGACTAAATGTATAACTAAAGCACATTAAATCACATTCATTTATGATTGTTGAGCGTCAACCTATTGTAATGGAGTAAATCCAGTAGAAGTTGTTTTAGATGATAATATACAGAGATTTTATCAATTTCTTTAAAAAAAAATGTAAAGCCAGATAATTATCAGTTATTTTGTAACCATTTATTGGTTTGTTTTGTTCAGGGAAAAGAAAAGAATTCTACCAAAGTAGCATTAGCAGTAGCGTCTATACAAAGGTAGGTGGATTGTTCTATATACATATACTATGTACTTTAAATAGAAAACACATGCTAAAATCAGATGGATTTTGATAAGGCCCTGATGACAAGAGCAAAATGTTTGTGTTGCTTAAGTCCAGTCAACCAATCAACCCTAAATTATGAAAATAATATTTTGTTTATTTTTCCAATACCAAGATACTGTACTTTTGAAATTTATTATGTATGTTATACCTATTGATTTTAATTTAGTGGTTAGCATTTTACTTGTCAGAATGCAGGATCCCCAAATATGAAGGAGACAATTATTACTAATAATATGTTAGACTTATATAGCACTTAATGCCAACAAGGCCTCTAAGCGCTTCACACACTATTACCAAGTGCCTTGCCTAAGGACTGTCATCAGTTATTCTCCCACTCTTTTTCAATTTAAATCTCTTCTGCACCTTTTTCCATAGTTCATAATATTTAAGCGCCAAGATTCAGGTAAAGAGTGCTATATTCACAATTTCCTAGAAGAGATGAAATTGAGAATCCTTGACATATGTAAGCTTAATAGATTACTAAAATAGAATGTTTACTAACATTTATAATGTTAGTGAGAAAGTATATCAATAATCTAAAAGAATAATTTGAATTGTGTATATTCTTTTGCAGATTGCTACCTAAGGCACGTGTTGTGTACTGTAGTGCAACAGGTGTCAGTGATGTAAAGAACATGGTAGGTCAACCATCAAAAAAAAGAAATTATTGTCAATTTTAAATAATGCTATATTAAAAGAAGTAGTACTGAACGTTTCAGAGATTAACAAATGTTGTATTTTGGTTTTAACAGGCTTTCATGGAGCGACTTGGGCTGTGGGGTGATGGAGCTGCATTCAAGACCTTCGGACAGTTCATTGATGCTATAAATAGACGAGGCCTTGGTAAGTCAGAAAAATAGGTTTTTCGGCGCCCGGAGCAAAAAAAAAAGTAAATTCTTTCATATATTCGGAATTTGGAAGCTCGTATCAAATTTTTTTTGTAATTTTGGCACCTTTCCAGTTTGGCACCCCCACTTTTAGATTTTCGTATGGAAAAATTTAAAAATTGAATCATGAGTCTGTTTCGTAAATACTTAACTGGATAAACTTACTAATTGCCATTGTTCGCGAAACAGAACACCCCTTCGAAAGTTAATAGAACAGTCTGACCCAGGGCGCTACGTACAAACCATCTCCCTAACAATATTCCTCATTACCCATTCAACAGTGTTCGTATAAGGAGATCCCCTTTGTGAAAGAATTTAGTGGACAGTAGATCGCTATGCCTCGTGTGGGGGCCCAAACCGAGTGTTAAGCTGGATAGACACTTGGAGTGCCCTTTATGTCATTCATCTAGCAAGGCGGAATCTTGTGAGGGTTGTGCATACTGGCCCCCGACTAAGTTTGCGGCAGCTCTTGATTTGGCAGCTCAGTCTGGGAGTTTGTTTCCAGCTGTGTCGGGGGATCATATCATCAAAAGATTCTCCTCCGTGTCCGGTTGAGCGTCTGCCAGTCTCGAGACTCATAGACTACCAACATCACAATTGATTTGTGTAATTTATTTAAAAATTACAATATTCAATACCTGAGATGTATGAGAATGCTGACTGAAGCTTGGTAATTTGTATTGGAAGGTATTGCTGAGTTGCTGGCTATGGAAATGAAGAGTTCTGGAAGGTACCTCTCAAGAGGGCTGAGCTTTAAACAAGCTGAATTCTGTATGGTTGAAAGTGTTCTCAGCGAAGACCAAGTGAAGATGTACAACACAGCTGTTCATGTCTGGTGAGTACACTTGGGCCTAGGATTGCCAATAGCAATGCCCTAGAAAAATTACCTCTGTTGAGGCCAGTTTGGTTTTGGTGCTCTAAGAAGGCACTAATACATTAAGTGTTACTTTGCGATACACTGGCCTTTTTTTTTTATATCAATATGCTGTTAATAATCTTGGCAAAAGTGGCCTTCCCCTACCCCCTAAAAAGCCCAAATTGAGGCTTGGGTAATCCCTTTCATGAGATACAAGATACAATATAACATTTTTTGTCTCCAGTTAAAATAAACGAAGAAATTACAATGCTTGCTAAAAGAACAATTAAAAAAAAATCACTAAAATGATAAACATACAGACAAGATGCTCAACATAACCTAAAGTCATCATGAGGATTAGAGAGTGGAGGTTGTGAGAACAAATCATCTTGTAACATTTAGAGTAATCCCTGCGATTGGGAGGCAAGCATCTGAACTACTGTACCAAGCTATTCAACTCCACATTAAACAATCTTTATATTTATGACCCTTTAATTACTTGTAGCCTATTTCATGAATACTTAATTGGATGAATTGATATGCCAGTTCCCACTTAGAAACTTTTCTTGAAAATAACTCAGGCCTATATAATGCATCGATGTTATGTAACCGGACTTAATTTTAATTTGACTGTCAATTTTTCTATAATTAGTTGTAGAAATAAATAATAATAAAATTTGTCACAAATGAAAATGGCCAATGTTAATGGGAGTAATCTTATTATGTTTGCATCTAGTAGTCATTGGAAGTGTTCTTTGTGGAAGGACAAACATTAGAATGTAATGTGATGAATAGTGTAAAAGCCAATCCACAGTAAGTAAAGTATAATTTTACTCCTGAAGATAGATGTTGAAAATGATTTTGTTTGTGACTCAATTAGGAATGAACTGAGAAGATCGCTGCAATCTGCACTGGACAGAACCAACACTGGCAACCCCAAAATCTGGTCACTCTACTGGTCAGCGCATCAACGGTTCTTCAAGCAAATTTGGTGAGTAAAAGCAGCAAATAACAATACAGCAACAACATTTTATTTTATTTTATATTTCACTCATTCTATATTCTACATCTGGACGAGGACAACATTAGCTGGCTTGTAACCATGGACATACCATTGTAGCTCCTGAGATGGATTCACATGAACAATTCTATAGAACTGCTGATTATAAGTACATAACAGGAATAATACAAATATCAAAACAATATCAAATATCAATATTTCATTAAAAATATAGTTGATCTTTCACATGTTGACTGAGTTTCCTAAATTGAAATTCTTTAGCACTTTACATTGTTACCTGTTTATTGGTAACATAATTATCATACAACATGTGCAACCTCCTATGCAGCCTGTGGAGTATTCCTGGTTTTATTTTAAACTGAAAATTTTGAGATGTGTAATGTTTGCTTATGTTATTTCGAACAAGAATAAAGGAATAAGAAAGCAGGTAGGAAATGTGGACTAGTTTGAAGGGTAGGGGAAGAGCATGATTTACATGCATTTTACTAGCAAAAACAATCATGTCTTAATACAAAATTGGCTGGTGGTATTTGTTCAATTGTTAAGGTATATGCATTAGAATACAGTATTAAGTTTAATAACAATAATAATGATAATAATAATAATAATAATAATAATAATTGTTTATTTGTCCTCATTTGCAATTCGGAAATTTGGGCCAGGCCCCTGAGGAACTGTGGCAGCCGCAGTGTAACGCCAACGGACTTTACTACAGCATATAATGGACACTCGAGGAACCAAGCAATCCAACTCGATTTTAAAACCTGACGCTGGCCAGGTTTGGTCTGGTGTCTACAGCACAAAAAGCAGGAATAATGATACCTCTCATCCAGTTGCTCAACTAAGTTAATTCTTAGTCTGCAAGGAAAATATTTGTCACTATTTTCATTTGAAAAGCTATTTGCATTGATAAATACACAAATATTTAAGTATTAACTTTTTATAAAGGGTTTTAATGCTCATTAAATTTTATTGCATTAGTGATGGGTACTCGTATCGCAAATTCAAAATTAGTTTGATTTAGCAGAATGTTATAATCAGCTGTTTCATTGGCTAATCCTACAGCATGGGTGTCAAAGTACCTACAATCCTGAAAGAAGCCAACAAGGCATTGGATGACGGATGCTGCGTTGTCATTGGACTTCAAACAACTGGAGAGGTAATGAAACAAATTATTTGACCCAGTAACTTCTGAGTATACAGCAACTACATACCTGGGGAAGGCGGTTTGCCGCAGCGGTTTCCTTTCTGGTTATTGAACTCATGTCAGGAGTTCAAACCACACGATGATCATTCTGTCCGGCCGTGCTTTAGATACCCCAGCTTGTACAATTGATGGGATGTGAATTGGTTCAGGCTGTGTTACCAGCCCTAAGTGCAAGTATTTCATAGCATATAAATATAATAAATAAAAAAAAGTAACCCATTTAACTAGAAGTAGCTTTCAGACCTTGTTCGGTGTAAATTCAATATTTAAAAAAAAAACATTAAGCATAATACACAACTCAGTAGTAAATTATTAAAACAATTAGTGTTGAAAATTATTAAGTCTTAACAGTTACTTCTACAGTTTATTTCAGTGCAACCACCACTGTACGCTACAATATCTACCATGTTGTCTTTCAGTCAAATCACTCCATTTCACTCGTAAGTGCCCAACTCTCAAAAACTACCGGGGTCAGATTTGGGCCTGAGAAATGTAGAAATAACTGATTGCCATTGGGGTTTTTTTTCAATCAATTTAAAAAAAAATTCTTCATTCCAGGACATTGTTATTGTCTTATTAATTGTCTTTAATGTTCTACTTTTTTAAAAATACGATCTGAATGTTGTAATTATTTAAATTTTGTTATGTTTTGACATAACATAAAAGTGTATGAGAAAAATATTTTATAGTATTAAGTTTCAAAGTTTATATTCTATAATACTAGGAAAAATAAAAGGTTGTAGACGTCTTTGTAAAATGTGACATTCACATAGGTGAACGTCAGTTTTATTGCATTTTGACCAATAAATGCTAATGGTTTTATATTTGTCTTTTTGCAGGCAAGTTTAGAGAGTGAACTCCAAAGAAAAGATTCACAGCTTGTAGGATTTGTGTCAACAGCCAAAGAGATTTTTTTAAACTTTGTTCGTGAATATTTTCCAACAAAAATCAATTTATCGGTAAGTTTGATGGAAGTGAAGCATCGGATGAATCCATCTCTATTCTCTGTAAGTGGATATCAATATGGATAGATGTAAAGAATGTTGCACGCACGGTATCACTTTGCATTCTCTCAGTGTGTGTCGGCTTTACGTGTTTCCAGGCATTCTGTTGTTCATTACATACATATGATATATTACAATATGTTTTCACAAACAATTGCTAATCAAGGTTGGAGTTGAATAGCTTGATGGGTATAAAGATGCTTGCCTCCCAATCCCAGGGCCCTGGGTTCAAATCCTATCACATTCCAGGATTTTTTTTTTCGGGAAAAGACAACTCCACACCAATAAAAGCTTTGTTATCAGACTTAGTTTTTGTAGAGCATCACGTGTTTGTCATAATGTGAAGGGATTGCCACCAGCTATCTAATAGGACAGTGATTAAGTCGCAGTTAGCAGTCTGTGGCCGTGTGCCTAAGGAAATTTAAATATAAAGATTAGAGTGTTAATATTATAATTATTGTTGGAATGCTATTACTATTATTTCATTTTAGTATTATTATTATTGAACATTATAAGCCTATTATTAATAATAATTAGTTCCTTACTTTCTTATATGAATTCTGTGGCTAATTTTCCCAGACACCTCAGAAATGTGAAGTGAAGGTTGATGAGTGGAGCAAGACTGCTCAGGATCTGCTTCTCAGCTTTGCAGACAAGATAGGTTTGCCCACCAGGTTGGTATAAAATTCTTTTATTGTTTTTTAATTTTTAATCTGATGTACTGAATTAAACATGTACAAAGAATTGATATTTTTAGAATAAATAAAATGTGTGATATAAGCAGTAATAAAATGAATGTCCATTATAACACTTAATTGCATCAGAAATTAAACTTATATCATTCTCAATTTTTTTTTTTTTTTTTTTTTTTTTTTTCAATTTTTTTGTCTGTCTGTTGCAATAGCCAAACACAATAATTTAATAACTGTCATTCCCTGCACCGTTTAGTAACTTGCCAATCGACTAATGACTTAACAATTCACTTTTTTTCTGGTCATGCTTTCTTGCCTTGCTCAGTGGTTGAAAAGAAATAATTTAAGTGAGTGTAATGTTTATGCTGAGGCCTAAGCAAGTATACAAGCAAGTACAATTTATGAATACACAGTGTCTGTGTATTACTGTAATATTATGGACAATTTGTGTATAATCTATGAAATGTCAACATCTGAGTATAGTGTGTCATTTTTTAATTATTTCAGTTCCTTAGATGAGATCATTGACAAATTAGGAGGTCCTGGTAAAGTAGCGGAAATGACAGGAAGAAAAGGTCGCATGGTTAGCACAGCAGATGGAGTTAAATATGTGCCCAGGTCTGGAGATGGAAGTCAGCTTGATAGTCTCAATGTTCAGGAGGTCACAATTTTTTTTTAACTTAAAAATTAATTTGTTTAGATTGCCATCTCAGGAAGTATGAGATAATAATTATTTTCCCATTGCCTAATGTATGTTTAATAGTGACCCAATATCCTATTGTAATTAAATACCATAACATTAAATAATTCCTGCACAATATTTTCAAGGTATTTGTTAATTTTTTCAGCGGAATAGTTTCATGAACGGAAGAAAATTGGTAGCAATCATATCAGATGCTGCTAGTACAGGTGGGTATACATTTGCTAGCGCAAGTGGGTGTAAAGCCTTTGAATTTTAAGAGGAGGATTGCTCACATTAGATGTTGCTAGTACAAGTGGATGTATAAAACCGCCAAGTTTGAGGAATTTTCTAGCACTGCTGGGTGTAGGAAGTTCTAGTTTAAAAAGCAGTGTTGCATATATTGGAGGTTGCCTGTTATTACAAATGGATGTAGATCATTTTAGTTAATCAGGGAGATCCGGGGGTGGTCAACTGGGGGGGGGGGCTCCAACCCTTCCCCCACCTCCCATCTTCAGCTGACAGCAGCAAAAAGAGAAGACAATCAAACCAAGTATTAAATCATTTAGGATATAGCTAAATCTCAGAAGCACCAAGGGCATTGTCTCACTAAACCCCACTCTATGGACGGATGCGATAAAATCCCCTCCCCTAGCCATGGTATGCAATTGCCACTTTGTGCCAACCTGACAAAACTTCTGGGTCTGCTGCTAAGCAATGTTCATTTTGGAGGCTGCTGGCACAAGTGGTTGTTAAGTGGCTTCTCAGTTTATATAATGAGCAACTATACTTGTAATTGGTTTCTGTTCTTTTTCTGAATGGCATTTTGTATGATGAAATTATTTCTATTTTAATTACTCATTTATTGATTCAGTTAAATTATAATTTGTTTCTTAAAATTGCAGGAATATCCTTGCATGCTGACAAAAGGGTTTCAAATCAACGTCGGAGAGTTCATATCACAATGGAGCTGCCTTGGTCCGCAGACAAAGCAGTACAACAAATGGGGCGTTCACATAGAGCCAACCAGAGCAGGTAGATCTGCCAGCTACGAAAAATAGGGCAATTAAAAAAAAAATTTATGTGCTGGTGTTCCAGTCAGTCTAACATTTATTTTTCCTTAAATTCCTTCAAAATTTGTTACAAACTGAAGCTCTGTCCACACTATCAAATTTTCTTTGACATAAAAAACTGTTGTATGCCCATATATGGTCACGATGTGCCTATATATGGTCATGATGTGATGTCATCATGACCATATTTAGGCATATCACATATTAAAATGTTCATGAAAATCTTATTTTCCTGCATTTAAAATTGCGTCCATTCACTAAGTTAGTTGCTTCATTTCTGTAGTAAATTTGCGTGCACATAAGGTGTACATGATTTAGATAAAAAATGTGTGTGTTGCGCGTATAGAGTACTACAGTGTTACGTGACGATACCATGTGATACTGGCAACCGACGCCATTTTCTCCACTGACAAACCATAGATCCCAATTTCTAATGTAATTATAAAGAAGTTGTGTCTTAATTTTTTTTTTGTAAATGCTAATTAATGATTAAGTGTGTTTGATAACTAATATAATGTGAGTTTTTTGTGTTTTTAGTACATTTTGATAGTAAACTATTAGGTTTTAAATGCCTATACCAGAAAGCCATTCTAAACCATTAAGATTATGAAGTCATTCAGGCGTAATGAATGGTAACCAACGTCCAGAGGGCGCCACCTGGCATTGTGACGACACGACTATGTTACTTTATAAGACAACCCCCTGTTTTTCAAACGTAATTTGCTATTTAAAGCCTCGTCTTATAATTGAGAATATACAGTAGGTAAATTGCAGAAAGTGATAGAGCTCTAAATGTGACTACAAATATTGAAATTATGTTGCTAATTACATTTCAGTGGTCCTTTGTATAAACTGGTCACAACAAACCTTGGAGGTGAGAGGAGATTTGCAGCAGCTGTTGCAAAGCGGTTAGAGTCCCTTGGGGCACTCACAAAAGGTGATCGAAGGGCAGCGACTGGAGCTGACCTCAGCAAGTTTAACTTCGATACACAATACGGACGTGCTGGATTGCGAAATATGTACTTCGCAATCAGTAATGTATGTTCTAATAATCAGTTTATATTAATTAAATGAATTACTTGGATAATCTGATTTGAATATCATGCATTGCTCTGGATATTTTTTTTTATTCAGTGTCAGATATTCTGTTATTCATATTGTAAATTGTTAGAGAAATGCTTATGAACTTATGCTACAAATTGTTCCTTGTTGCCAGATCTATTCATAGAAATCAATTGTTAATTGGATGAATAATAATAAACTATGCTATTAAACAACTGATCATTCAAACAAACAACCAACTAACCAGTCAACCAAACAAAATCAATTAACCAGTCAACCAACTTACCAATACCAGTCAACCAACCAACTCATTAAACCAACCAACTCATTAAACCAACCAACTCACTAACCAATTAACCGACTGACTTACCAATTAACAGTCAGTCAAACAACCAACTTACCAATACGAATCAACTAACCAGTCAAACGAATGACTTACCAACTAACAGTCAACCAACCAACTAACCAGTCAACCAACCACTCACTAACCAGTCAACTAACCAACCAAGCAAACAAACCTGTCAACCAACTAACCAGTCAAGCAAACAACTCACTAACCAGTCAATTAACTAACCTCTCAACCTATCGACTAACCAGTCAACCAACTAACTATAACCAATTAACTAGTCAACAAAACCAATCAACCAACTAACCTTTCAACCTATCAACTAACTAACCAGTCAACTAACCAACCAAACCATTCAACCAACTAAACTGTCAATCTGTTGAATAAACAGTCAACTAACCATTATTAACCATCAAATGAACAAACCTGTAAACCAAACTAACAATCTACCCAACCTATCACTCAACGAAACAAATATGTCAAACAATTCATAAATTGTATTAAATGTAAAATTGTTTGGTATTTAAATTGACAGAATCACATTGCAGGAGGTGTCTCCTTGGATAAGCTTGCATCGCAAAAATTGAAATTCTCAGAATTTAATGCACAGATGATGGTAAGAAAGACATTTTCCAATTTTAATTCAACAAAAATTTAGCCTCTGCACTGAAATGTCAATTTGTTTTGCATCTTCACTTGCTCTAGTTTTTCATACCATTAAAAAGATTATTTTTAAAAAGATTTTACACACATACCAGTATATACTTTGTGGAGGTGGTTTGGCGCAGTGGAAATGGTTTGGTTTTCCACCTCTAGGTCATGGTTTCAATCCTGTGCTGTGCATTTCACTTGTGTCCTTGAGCAAACCACTTTTCTACATTGCTTTAATCCCATCTTTTTAAATGGGTACCAGCGTCCCACCCAGGAGGTACATCACACTCTCATTTGCTTCACTCAGGGGTGGCGCCAGGATTTGCCTGACTGGGGCGGGGGGGTGGCCGGGTTCCCCGCCGAGGGGGCCGATTCCTCCGACGAGGGGTCAGATTTCCCTGACAAAGGCAATGTGGGCGTGGTCGAACTTCGATTAAAAGGTTTTGAAAGTGGTCCAGGGGGGGCGAAGGCCCCCGAAAATGTTAGCAATTTAGGGGTTTCAAAGGCTTATTTAAATGATTTTAGAGTCTACTAATATGTAAAAAATACATATAATTTTTTTCCTCCCCGATAAATTGTGCTTTTTCTCCCCGACGGGGGTGGGGGGTGCAGCACTCCCCCCACGGGGGGATGTTTGCGCCCCTGGCCCCCCCGCTGGCACCACCCCTGTTAACATTACTTAAAACTGGGGATAAGGTCCAGCTCCCAACCACTCACTAACCAGTCAACTAACCAACCAAGCAAACAAACCTGTCAACCAACTAACCAGTCAAGCAAACAACTCACTAACCAGTCAATTAACTAACCTCTCAACCTATCGACTAACCAGTCAACCAACTAACTATAACCAATTAACTAGTCAACAAAACCAATCAACCAACTAACCTGTCAACCTATCAACTAACTAACCAGTCAACTAACCAACCAAACCATTCAACCAACTAAACTGTCAATCTGTTGAATAAACAGTCAACTAACCATTATTAACCATCAAATGAACAAACCTGTAAACCAAACTAACAATCTACCCAACCTATCACTCAACGAAACAAATATGTCAAACAATTCATAAATTGTATTAAATGTAAAATTGTTTGGTATTTAAATTGACAGAATCACATTGCAGGAGGTGTCTCCTTGGATAAGCTTACATCGCAAAAATTGAAATTCTCAGAATTTAATGCACAGATGATGGTAAGAAAGACATTTTCCAATTTTAATTCAACAAAAATTTAGCCTCTGCACTGAAATGTCAATTTGTTTTTGCATCTTCACTTGCTATAGTTTTTCATACCATTAAAAAGATTATTTTTAAAAAGATTTTACACACATACCGGTATATACTTTGTGGAGGTGGTTTGGCGCAGTGGAAATGGTTTGGTTTCCCACCTCTAAGTCAGGGTTTCAATCCTGTGCTGTGTATTTCACTTGTGTCCTTGAGCAAACCACTTTTCTACATTGCTTTAATCCCAGCTTTAAATGTGTACCAGCGTCCCACCCAGGGGGTACATCACACACTCATCTGCTTCACTCAGGGGTGGCACCAGGATTTGCCTGACTGTGGGGGGGGGAGGCCGAGTTCCCCGCCGAGGGGGCCGATTCCTCCGACGAGGGGTCAGATTTCCCTGACAAAGGCAATGTGGGTGTGGTCGAACTTCGATTAAAAGGTTTTGAAAGTGGTCCAGGGGGGGCGAAGGCCCCCGAAAATGTTAGCAATTTAGGGGTTTCAAAGGCTTATTTAAATGATTTTAGAGTCTACTAATATGTAAAAAATACATATAATTTTTTTCCTCCCCGATAAATTGTGCTTTTTCTCCCCGACGGGGGTGGGGGGTGCAGCACTCCCCCCACGGGGGGATGTTTGCGCCCCTGGCCCCCCCGCTGGCACCACCCCTGTTAACATTACTTAAAACTGGGGATAAGGTCCAGCTCTGTGAGCCCTGTGGCTCGGCAAGGATTTACTTTATAGGTTGTAATGCAAATTCATAACCATATTTTGTGACTGACCAGTTGGGAATATTGGATGAAGTACTCCCCCCCCCCAACCCAGCGGCTGTCAAATATGAGACCAAAATAATTATGGTGGTGGCATGCACAACCAACCCCAAAATCTTTGAAATCTATGTTATTTTAATAGGAAAGTCTTGAACTGATGGCTTTGACTGACACCTCATCTCTGACTACCAAAGTGTTTGACAGAGACACAAGTGATGTTGGGAAGTTTCTAAACAGAATCCTCGGCTTAGCTGTTGATAGGCAGAACCTGATATTCAGCTACTTTACAGAGTGTTTGCAAGCTGTAATATCTGCAGCTAAGAAGGAAGGGAGGTACAGTAGTTACATTATTGTAAATTGCAGGCTCTATTCATTGACTTTTTATTATTAATACAAGAAGTGTAAATTCCATTCTTACTGATTAAAATAACACTATAAATAATTCACTACTAATGTTAGCTACACAGAAAAAAATGAATAAAAAACATTATTAAAATCAGAAATAATAATAATAATAATAATAATAATAACTGTTGAACTAAATACACTGATAACATTTGGTGCTGGAATCATTTCGCCAAGATTATTTTTATGATCAGAGACCTACATTTTTTCAATATTAGTTTTGTGTATGGCAGTATGACAAGTATTTATATCAAGTAAATATCTAAATATCAAAATAAATAATCAAAATATTAAGAAAAATAAATAATATATATTAATATAGAGACGGCAGGTTGTAAACTGGCAACTTGGAATTATTTTTGATAGGTATAATGAAGGTCTTGTTGATATCATAGCTCCATCCATTCAGATAGTAGGGGAGCCTAAAGTGGTTTTCACCGCTGCACAATCTAGCATCAAAACAACGTGAGTATACTTATCACAGGGGTGGGCATAAAAAGGGGTTAGAGAGCCAAACTCAATTTTACATTTAAACACTGAGGGCGCAAGCAAAACTATGGTGCACTGTGCATGTAAAAAAAAATTTGTACTGCTTTTATACACCTTTATGCTCAGTTTTAATGTTAATTTTTTAGACTGTAACAGCTAGGGTTTTTCTAGCCAAAGATCGTAGGCTGGCTGCACCTATAGGGTTTTATAATTAATTTTTTTCAAACAAACAAAATTGGTGTCGTGGCCTGTGGCAGCACTTTGCCCAACGCATGCACATGTTTGTGTATGTTTTTAGTGTCGTTTTGTGAGACTTTAGCAACAATATCCAAGTGGTGGGGCTTAGCGGAAAGGTTCATTGAGTGTAAGTTGGCAATCCTTTATGGCTGAATGTACTAAAAAAGGTAGTTTCCTTATGACTAAATTTTTGTATTTGAAACCACATTGGATGTAAACAGAAATTGTGAATCGTATGACTAAGTGAAGTATTGGGACTCGTCCACTACTGAAGGTAGAAAAATATTGAAAATGCTTTATAGCTGAATTTGATTAAAAATTAGGATTTCTCTGCAACTTATGTAAGCGTAGTCGGGAATTGTTTTTAAAGGAATTTTTTTGCCGTCTTTTGCAGTTGAATTCAAATTGTGTTTTCTCATTCAAGTATGTTTTTAAATGTTTATTATCTACTTCTTTTTTTTTTGATCAGGCATGTTATACTAAAGGTTGATCGTGGATTGAGTTGGGAAAAAGCATTGGAACGCTTTGGAAATCATAGTGGAAAGCATGACGGATTCTACTGCTCCCGTCGCAAGAATCATCACGGCCAGTTTATGTACTTATTAGCAACACAGAAACTCAATTCCACACATCTGTTTAAGATTGCAAGGTAAGACAGGAGTGTGTAGCAAGTTCTGGCCACCATATAGTAGAACAATTGTTAGACCTGCCATATAATATAACCTCCATGATATAACTGTTATCTGAGTAACTAATTGTTAACAGAGTAATTAGCATAAGAATGTGACATTATTTTATACTTTAGTACAGAGAAACCATAAAAAATAACTTTGGCAATTATTAATTCGATTCCAGTAAAATGATCCATCATTTTAAAGCTTATGTGGGGAATAAGAATACTTTTCATTTTTTTTCACTGATGATGGTTTTGGGATGGCCAGCCTCGTAATAAGATAATAATAACTGTCATATATGTACTAAAATAATTTATATATAACTGTTTTATGTGTATTAAGATAATTTTTATTAACTGCCATAATGTACTAAGGTTATTGATATAACTTTCATATATCTTCTAAGACAACTTAAAAACTATACTGGATCTATATTGGTATTTATTAGTTTATTTGTACAAACTTATGCTTTACTTGCCTGACTCTCATTTTTCCTGTATTTCATATTATGTTTGTCTAATTTTTTTTTTCTTTTTTATGTTTTTTTTGTTTATGTCTGAATAGAACCACATGAAAAATCCAATTAATAATGTGAAACAAATATTTGTGTATGAATGTTTTAATAGACCTAATACTGGAGTTTCGGGATTTGATGAAGAAAAGGCTGAACTGTTTTCAAAATATTACAAGGTTTCCACAAACACTGCACGTAAGTTGTAGCAACCAATCATCTCTTAGCATTAAAACCATGTGCCAAATGTTTTTGGAGCAGGGGATTTGACCAGTGGATGTTCGATGTCCCCAAAGGGGCCACTGTCCCCCGACGAGAGCAAAGTGGGTGTAGTCGAGTGTTGCTCAACATTTTTTGAAAACAGTCCAGGGTTAAAGACCCAAAAAATATGAAAATTTAGGGGTTTCAAGGCTTATTTAATCAATTTTAGAATATTATATGTTGAAAATACTTTAAAAATAATTTTTGTTCCCGAACAAATTGTCATATTTGTTCCTGAGGGTGGGGGTAAGCTCTCCTAGGTCCCCCACTGGCACCACCCCTGTTATAGAGTTGAACTGTATCTTGGTGGTTAAGATGCTTGCCTTCCAATTCCATGACCTTATTACCCTAAACTGCATATGCTTGAGTATAATGTGTTAATTTTTTTCCTTTAGAAACTGGCTGGCAACAGTTATATGAAAGTGCAAAGGATCATTGTGTGCATGGGCCTCGCTGCAAACATGGTGATTCTTGCATGGGTGAGATAATGCTTTTGTGATTACTTCCATTGTCATTTTAAGCTCTGTGAAAAATTTTAAAGAAAGTGGACTACAATAGTGTTGTTATCAATTACTAGTTTTTTCAATGTAAAAATGTTTGTTTCCATTTATATGATGTTACAATAATTTCCTCAGTGATGGGGAAAATTTGTACTTTGTGATAGAAGTCTTCCCTCCAATTAAAGACCACTTTGGTCTCTAATTAGAATAAGATATCTAAAAGACATTTGTTAATTTGGAACCACAGAAAAGTGGTGTTTAATTGGAGATGTATTTCTCAATTATTTTATCAGAAGAAGTGGTTTGGCGCAGCAGGAACGGTTTGGTTTCCCAACCTTGAGGTCAAGGTTTCAATCCCTCGCTGTGTATTTCACTTGTGTCCTTGAGCAAGGCACTTTATCTTCATTGCTTCCTTTCACCCTGGAGTATAAGTTGGTACCTGAGGAGGTTCGAGTGCAAAATTGTGCTGATATATTTTCATGCGGCAAACTATGGAATTTTATCCATAGGTGTCGTTCCAATGACTGGGGTAATAATGTGGTAAAGTGCTCTGAGACTTAGTAGTGTAGAGCACTATATAAAAACCTACATATTATTTTTATTGTTGTTATTATTTATGACATTGTTTGCAATCTGTTCGGTTTGTATTCCTTTATAGTTGGTTCACGTTGTTACAGAATGGATTTATTATGTGGTGGCATATTGACACTGATGTCAACATTAGAGAACACAGTTGCTACACATGCGGACAGACTGCAGCTAAGGTCGGTTCTACTTACATTATATCATTCTTATACTCATTGATGTTATTGAGGCATGCCATTCCAAAACCAGTGTACAGTACTGTCGCAATATACTGAACTGTTTAATTTATTTTTGATATGTAAACATTTTATTTGTGATTAGATAGGCATAATACCATCAATTTTAACTTATTTCATATATTATATATTTTTATGCATTAAGAAAGAACATAAATAAACTTATTGTTATTTTTCGGAGTCTCCTCGATGCCTCTGCGTTAAATTTTGGATAAAAGCAATTTAAAAATTTTTTAAACATTTATTGTTATTATCCAAAAAACTGTAGGTTATAAATTTTTAATACTCTTGTAGACAAATTAGCATTAGATTAAAATTTACTGTAATTTTATATTTATCAAAAGGCTCATATCATAATTGAGGATATACTTTATAATAATTTTTATAATTGTACGCTTGATGTTTAGTTGGATGTACTGTGTTTTGGTTTTGTTGCAGTAAAGCGCAGTGTAATCTACGTGTAGTACGTGTCCAGCTTGATAATGGAAAGAAGCTTGTAGGATTGCGATACCCAGCACAGTTAGTGGATGTTGCACAAACTGCCATCTCTGAACAAAAGCAATTTGAACAGTTACAACTGGTATGTAGGGATGCCTACATAAATTGTTAACATTGTTTGATATGCCTCATTGATTCCAGGTTTTATGTAGTTTTGTTTTCATTCATTTGACCAAGGTCTTATCTGTTACCAGGATAGGAAGCTGGCTGGTTTAAGCCGTCTAACTTGAATTAGCCTTATGTGTGGTATTGTTATGCTAATGAGCCAGATAAACACAATCTGCACATGCTCAGAAAAACAAAACTTTCCTTAGCCACACTGCGTATCGGCTAGGCGTACAGCTAGGCCTAGCCGAGAATTACGGTACGGTAAAACAAAGTGAAATGAGGGTACTAATTTGCATGCATTGGCATGCAAATCAATCATACTTGCACACTTGAAAACAAATTAATCTACCAAAAAATCACCTGCTAGTTAAGATATAAGGCAAGTATGTTCACAAATTTGATTTTAAAGTGATGTGATTTTGTTTTGTAGTATTACAATGAACATCACATAGGCTAGCCGGGCCTAGGCTATGTCTAACTGCTTATAAAAATGCAGAAAAAAGACCCAAAACAAATTAGAATAAAGTTATGAACTAACTAGAACATTAAAATTATTCATATGCTTACTACTTACCTATATAAAATTAAAATGTATTGCTCACAAACACCAATTTTTGATTTGAATACGCCTTTTCCACGAATCGGTAGACATCTTGAAGTGATGACAAACAAAGTAAGTCAGTGGTGCATAACCAACGAAAATAAGATAAGCTTTGAGGCTAAATTCTTGACCTCATGTTATTTAAAAATTCATAACTCCATAACGGAGGGTCGTATCACATTAATTTTTCCTGGAAAAAAAAAAATGAAAGAAAGACAATAAAAAGTTTTAAAAAATCATAATTTCCTCTCTGAATGTTTTATATAGACATATGATGGAGACGGTTTGTTGCAGTGGAAATGTTTCAATCCTTCACTGCATTTCACTTGTGTCCTTTAAGCATGGCACGTTGCCTTAGTCTACCCAGCTGTAAATGGGTACCAGCAGATTTCTGGGAGTAACCTGCGGTGGACCAGCATCCCACCCAGGGGGAGCATCATGCTCTTATCCACGTCACGCTACTTGAAACTGGGATAAGCTCCAGTTCTATGAGCGCCGTGGCTCGGCAAGGATTTACTTTTTTTTTATATATATATAGACATATGGATTTATAACAACAAATTAGGATTAATAAGAATGAGAAAAATTGGAAAATCCTGCAAAAACTCTGGTGGCAATAATGATAACAATAATAAAATATTTAATATTAATAAATACTTCTAGTGTTTAAATTTGTAAATGAAATTATTTATTTTTGTTGTAGATGTGTAATAGCGAACAGACTTGCAGTGTAGTACCAAAGGCAGTCAAAACAGCACCATTAATTTCTATAGAGGAACCCATATCTGCTGTTGATAAGAAGTGTTTGAACAAAGCAATGACTCCACCTCTGACTATCAAAAACTTCTTCAAGCCTGTTGCTGAAACACCAAAGAAAAATGGTACATTAAGGGAAGTAAACGAGCTGAAAACACAATGCAAAGACACGGTGATGCTTGATGCTAAATGTGTACTTAATTTGTGTAGTCCATCCAGTGTTGAGAAGCAGATGAATAAACGTTCTTTACCTGTTGAAACAGGAATAAAAATGCAGCCGACGAAGAAAACAAAGCAAATGAGTCTGAAGGGAACGTTGACAAAACAAACTGAGAAAAAGATAACATGTCCAATTTGTGCCAAAAGTTTTGAAGTGACAACAAGCAATGTTGATATCAATAAACACATTGATAGTTGTCTACAAGGAGCTTAATACAGCTGTTGTTAATAATAACTACCATCTTTTATTTTATTCAGATAGGGTCATCTTATGTAAGACAACTTATTACCTATCGTAAGGCTATACTATTTTTATACCTTGTTTTGCGAACCGGCTCTCCATTGAAAATTATGATTTTGAATAAAATATGGTGCACCCACCACTGTGACACAATGGAAATATCTGGGGAAAAAAGTTTTTTTAATTTATTTTTATTTTGCCCATCACCACCTTGGAATCTCCCTAAATATAAAATTTATATTTCTTCAATTCAATTCATTTGATTTTGTTGGTCCAACTTATTTTTGCCTTGCTTTTTACTTGCAGATTACTTTAAATATGTTAAAAAAGGATACAATATACACATTGTACAGATAAGATGAAAAATGGGTTAAAACAGACAGTTAAAATTGCACAAAGTACAGTATAAAATTTGGAAGTAAAACATCACAAGCATTGAAATTTCAAATAGAAATAAGAATACAGTAATACTAAAATAATTAATTTTATAAATTTAAACATTTATAAATCCGTACTACACTGCTTACATTGTAGCTTCGCATTGTTTTTAGATCATGGAATAGGATACCAAGCTAAAGCAAAAGAGTGCCCTTGGTAATTTTTTTTACCTTGCACACTCATTTTTTATTTGTTAATTAAATTCTATTTTCTTTACTTAAATGCTTTTTGCAAAAGCTTTTGCTAGTAACAAAACAAAATTGTATATCATTTTTTTTCCACACTACTTTGACTATCTTTAAAAATTTAATTTTGCCTAAACAATTTATGAAGAAAGTTTAGCTGAAGCCGTCAAATAATTGCCTTTCTTGATGAATAACCACCACACCAAATACAATATCTTGATAAGTGCTGCTCCTAAATATGTACCTTGGTGAGGTCTTTTTTGAAAACCCAAAACTTAATAAGCCAGTTTGAAGGTCAATTGATATAAACAAACATACAACACAACGTAGGTTTATGTTGATTGACTTTGGATATGGGAATGCGCATTTCGAACTGCAAATTGGCATTGAAAATACATATTTTTCAGCATTCCTTGAGGTTATCAGTTATCTGATTTCTCACAGAATGACTAAAGTTGGAAACAGTAGCGTATCTAGGGGGTACATGGGTGAGGGGCACACGGCTCCCATGAATACTTGCACACTACTCCCCCCCCCCGTTGCACGCCCCCAAATAATCACTCTCAAGTAGTTAAAAATCACCTGAAATCACCATATTTTGCGAGCTAGTTCCCCCTCACCTAATCATCGAGCCCTCCACTTAACCTTTGCGGTCCTATCAGCACCTGTCTCTTATACACATCTAGATGTGTATAAGCAAACTCCTAGATACGCCACTGGTAGGAACAAGTCAGATCGTCCTCTGGAATAAAGATTGCTGAGGAGAACTCACAGTGCATAATATGGTTTCTGTATGCCACAATGTTGTAAGGCCTGCAGTGCTTACTTGATCATGTACATTTTACAGTATGCTCAATGGACAATGCGAGGTGTCATGACAAAATAAGTTGTGTTAGGCAGGAGGTGGGGGTATGAGAGATTGTGGAAGTTGAAAGTCTATTATATTGCATGCATTTAACATTAGGTTTTTGTGGCTCAAAACTTGTTCAGAGAGGCAGTTTTCTCCAAAGTATGTTTTTTAGACATCTGAATTCCAAAATGATCAGTCCTTTGTAATTGTAACTTCTGAACTTTATTCAATGATCAAAATAAATCTAATAATATACTCTATCTGAATATAAACATTAAACTCATTATTTTCGTATCTGATATCAAAAGGCTTATACAATGCAACATACAACGCTAAACCTCTGGTAGGTAATGCATGTAAGGATATCACCGATTTTAAGAGTAGAATGCCTTGGTAATTCAGTGATAAGACGTTCTGTATATGAGAGTATTTTTGAATAAAAATAAAATTGTCCATGCAAATAGTTCATTTGGATTTGGAATCAATGCACAAAACTCACCGTACATCACTCTAAACGACTGGTGAAGGAGACTGGTAGGCCTGATGTGGCCCTCTATTAGCTTTGAGTAAAAAATTGCTTATGGCAATTTAGACAAGCATATTTCTTGTTCAAGTTATCATACCTACAACCTCTAGTATAGTAACTGAAAAAAAAATCTTTGAAAGAATATGTCACTGTCAACATCTTCCTTAATATTAGACAAGATTTTGAATGTCTATCACGTCACCTCGGTGGCGCCTTTTTTTTAATGTAGTCAGCCTAAAACCACCGAGCCTATCTTCATTTCTTCTTTTTTTTAAATTTTCGGCGGGAACGGTTGGAGCATAGAGAAAGTTCTATTTTCTCTATGGTTGGAGTGACGTGGTTCCTGCAATTTTTGGAATCAGCATACTCAAAAAACCCCCCTAGGACAAAGTTTTCATGCTTCTTTCCAGAGTACACATCTTGACCAAAAAATATCACATATCCGCCCCACCACTACACTTTTTAAAGTCATTGCGTTTCATTTGAAAGAATTATAACGAATCTGGTAGTAAAATGTTTCAACATGCGTCAAACAGTTATTATTAAATGACCACAATTCAATGTTTCATTTTAATATTTTGTTGGTTTTTTTTTTTTTTGGGGTTTTTTTTTAAAGATTTTACCTCATATTTTCAATTCCTGATAAATTTAATAATTCCAAATAAAAAAAAATACCTGTTTCGTGTGACCACCCCACCTGAATGTTGAAAAAAAAAACTAGATGTGGGACCTTTTTTGGGGGGGGGGGGAAATGAATATTGTTATCCAGGAATTGCTGATCAAAATCAATAAAAGGCCTATTTTAAATGAATTAAAATAATTTCAACAACTAGTCTAATATTTATCATAGGCCTATTGAGGAAAATGATTAATTTTGAACGCACTAACATTAAACACTTGTTTTCTGAATAGAAAGAAAATATTTAAGTTTTGGAACCGTAATTTTTTTTTATTGGATTGGATTTATTCGGTGTAACCAAGGATAGCTTATGAAAGTCTGGAAGACTTTTGTCTCTAACGGTAAACGTCCAACGGCTTAAACGTCTCATCCGAAAGACGGTGCACTATTGTAACTTGTTTATCAGCCCTCCAGCTGAAACACCAGGAGAGGCAACAATGGGAATTGAACCGGGGACCTAGAGATCTCCATGGTTCAGCGCACACGCAGTGGCTACCATCAGATTAGCCGCCGACGGAGCTAAGCTGCTCAGATATACCATGGAGGAAGAAAATTTTCCTTCTCCATGGATATACTTTGTTCATGGTTGTTGAAAGGTAGAAATATAAGATCATGCTCAGTGGGAATGTGTTTGTAGCCTGTACAATCCTAGCTGTGCCAAGCATGACACTGCTAAAATAGCATCTAATCAAAACACAAATGCGTACATTGACTGATACTGTCATTTGTCCTAATCTATGATTTTCACCTATGCACATGAGAATAGTAAAGTCAATAAAATACACACGTTACTGTATTGCATTATTTGGGCATGTAAAATAAAAATAAAAATTGGTTAGCATCCTTATGTTATCAATTTTCATGTTAGGGAGGGAGGTTTTTTTTGTTTGTTTTTTGTTCACGCCTACTAGGTCGTGTTTTTAATTTTTTTTTTTTTCGTTTTCTTTGTTTGTCTTGCACGAATAATGCCAGTAAATTTTGAGTCTGATTTCATTAGTAGACTACAACTGTTATCACCATTTGGGTTCATAATATAGTCACTTCCGCGGTGTTTAATATCATCATGCGTTTTGTTGGCTATCGTACAGTTTAATATCGTATCCTTCAACTTGCGTTCAAAATATCTCAGGTCATCCTGAAATCTAGGACCATAATCTCTCACTCTTTCCCAGAATGTTTTGTTGAAATGAGCATAAAGTAAAGCATCTGCCCAACACCACCTATTGATAGATTCACGTGCATTATTTGAAATTGTATAACGTCGCTTATCACTTCGAATTCCCTTTGGTATGTACAATATATCCTCAAATGAAAGACAGAGTAGTTTTTTCAGCAATAATAAGGATTCATTATAATATTCGTTAATCAAAACCAAGTCGAAATCTCTGGAAATACGCTGAATAAATAAGTTTACAAGCGTTTTATTCTTCTGTTGATTAGGTTGGAGACCAAGATCATATAAATTTGGATTTCGTAGATAATTGGCGAAGCTGGAAGAACATTTATTATAGTAGTAATAAGGATTGGATACAAATTTAGCGAAACCATCAGCTTCTCTGAGATTCATACTCTTAAACAGCAAAAAATACCCCAAAACGGATTCAAGTTGCGTCCTTGGATCTCGTAAAATGGTGATATACTTGGCTCCTGGCTTCATCACTTTCTGCATTTCAGGTTTGTTGAATCTCACATGATTTACCAGCATATCAAACTTGCCTGAACCAACCTGTGCTTTCATAAAGTAACCACGACTAATAACATGAGATTTTTCTGGAACAGCAAAGGTGAGATTTCTGAGGTATCCGTAGCGTTGAAGTATGGATGTAAGCGTGGAGCTTCCTGTTTTATGCGTTTTTAAGAACACAATCGTCTTCTCTGGTATGCAAGGAGCTGCAGTCGAAATCGGCATTGCATTCACTTGGGCAGCAATCACCACACTTCTTTCTCCGTCTTGTCTGTATTTAATATAAAAATAATTTTCAATTAATGTTTACATTTTATTAATTTTGATGCAGAGTATAGTAAAATAATATAGAGCTGTATTTACACTACTATTTTCTGTTTGACAATTAAAATTTGATATTCCCATAATATTTAGGTGTCATATAATCATAACCAATATACGGGCGTGATTGTGATGTCCATATTGCATGATATTGGCACATCACAACGATTTGTCAAATAAAATTTGATAGTGTGGTCACTGTTTGGGCCTAAACAGCGGCGTCGCTAAGTTCGAAAGGGCCCCAGTGCAAGCTTAAGCGCCGGGCCCTTAGATGTGGTAGGAAGATTCCCTAAAGTTCTCAGAAAATTTGTCGTAAGAATTGCTAGTATTTTACCCCTTCTCCTGTTTTAACCCCTACTCCTAAAGGCCTATAGGTTGGTAATAAATACTAATGATAGCCTAATTAAATTCGGGACTATTTTATGATATATATATA
>NW_022741464.1:86770-90427 GCF_011630105.1 Anneissia japonica
TTACAGTAAAGAGCTGGGACATGGACTGGAATGTTAATGTCCATCTGAGAGTAACTGATATATGGGAAAACTGACCAAGTTCAGATATTCAACCTTGTGAGTTCATGAGGTGATTTGAAAGTTCAGGACAGGGCCTTCAAGCACCTGTTACATCATTCCCCATCTATCAAAGAAGTGTCCCACTTCTCAATCAAAATTAAATAAAATACAATATTTCTATTCTAAAATGAAAGTAAATTAATAATGTTTAACACTTAAAACAATAATGATTAGCATATTAACTACTGTATTGTATCGTTTAAAAGATGTTCATACACTGAATTCTTAAAACGTTAGCATAATGAAAAATATAAACTTAACATAATGAAAAGAAAAAAAAATATGTAACTTGATTATCAACTACAAGCATAACATAGGCCTAATTTGGATGGCATACTGTATGTCATCATATAGTAATAACAATGTTTATCAACATTATGATTAAATAGTTTAACATCTATTAAGCAAAATCACTGTGATATCCTACACATAACATTCAGTAGTATTGTGAACCATCAATTTCAAATCGGAATTTAGAAAGTAGAGAAAACGTAGGATTCAAACAGTTTAAATGTAAATGTAGTAAATTATTGTAGGCTGGCATAGGGTATAAAAATGAATTTCATAGGTGAAACGCGCAAAGCAATGTGTTGGTTTTAATGTATAGGCATGGTCCCAGAGAGCGTATAAAGTAATCAACATAAATACAGAGAAAAATCAAAATCATAAACATTTAATATTAATCGCGAATCTACAAATGTTAAATTCCTTATTGTCGCCGGTAATTTAAACCCATAGACTTAACAGTCATGATCAGGTACGACATACTGACAGGAGAAACATCGAATGTAGAAAGGCAAAAATATAGTTTTTTAAAAACAAGAACAGAGTACTGAATACAATATAGTATCAGTCATACAATGTACCTGATCGCAGGTCATTTTAATCCCTAGACAAAAGTCATGATCAGGAACGATCCTTAGTGGAATCATCGTATGTTAAATAGGTATGATGAACAGAACACAGTGAAGTGTGAATCTATTCAAGACACCATTACATATAAATATACACATATTTCACACAATCAACAATCAAAGAACGAATGAAAGTATATACCCAGAGACCATTGATACAATGTCACTGTGCTAAAGTGCTTGTTATACTATGAAAGAATGGAAGAAGTAATAGAGAAAAGAATTGGGCGGTAGACAGAGTAAACCTCTCACATTTACTCTGTTTAATAATGTCATTATAACTAATCGAAATTATAACACAAGTTATGTGATCAAGATGCAAATGCGTGAGGTGAAAATTTTCCTAACAATGCTTACATAATTACTAAAGTAAATAAAAAGTAAAATATATATGTAAAAATGATCAAATATAAATCTTAACACTAAAATCTAACCTGTTTAACTAATTTTCGTATCTCACAGCTGTTCTTCCATATCGTGTGGTAATGGTTTGTTTTATGAATGGCTTTAATCGATCATGATGGACACGGCGAGGGGAATGTTGGCCTGTGTTAATGTTCTGTAGCTTGTAGGTTTTTTCTCCCTCATCCACTTTGGTTATCCGATACGGTCCAATCCATTTTGGGGCCAATTTCCTCCTAGCATTAGCTGGATCATCTACCCAAACTTTATCTTATCGTAGTTTAGTTTCTGTCTGTGTTTTTGTTTTTGACTATTTGTTTGCGCCATGTCATATGCACTTTTAAGGCGTTGAGATAATTGATTAACGTATGCTGACTGTGATTGAAAATTAACATGGGTTGAAGCTGGTGAAGGAATGTGTTGTGGTAATCGGACCTGACGTCCATGTGCTAAAAAGAATGGGCTAAAGCCAATAGTGCTGTGGGGCATTGAATTATAAGATAGTTCTAGGGGGCTGAGAAGCATGTCCCACTCGGAACCCGAGTTATATAATTGTTTAGAAAGCTCCATTTTCAGAGTTTTGTTGAAGCGTTCAACCATACCATCTGATTGGGGATGATAAGGAGTAGTACGTGTCTTAGTTATACCTAAGTATTTACAAATATCATGAAATAATATTGATTCGAATTGGGGGCCTTGATCTGTGTGTATGAATTCTGGAATACCATGGCGTTTGATAAAGTCATCACAAAAATGGCGGGATACAGTTTCTGCTCTCTGATCAGTTAATGCATAAAGGGAAACATATTTTGTAAAATAGTCGGCGATGACCAGGACATACCGATTGCCTTTAACTGTCAAAGGGAGTTCAGTAATGTCTGCCGCTACAATTTGAAAGGGGCGGGTTGCAGTAATCGTGCCCAATGGAGCACGACGTTTGGGGATGCTAGTTCGTCGAGTTTGACATGGGATGCATTCCTTACAAAACTTGTCGACATCACTGGCCATACCTGGCCAAAAACAACATTGTTGGAGGGATTGTAATGTTTTCTCGTATCCATAATGTCCTGAAAACTTGGAGCCATGGAAATGCGAAAGTATATCGGGACGTAATATCGGTGGGATAACAGTCTGGAGGGACATATCGTCGGAAATAGCATTTGGGCATTCCCTAACCAATCTACCGTCTAAAATACTAAGGTATGGGAATTCCTTACTAAGTTTGTTAAGCTCAACAGAAGTCTTTCCCAATTTACGTGGTATTTTACCCATTGTAACGTAACGTTTAATTTTGCTAATATCAGGATCGTTGTTCTGTTCTTCAATTACCTTTGCATTGGTTAGAGATGGATCCATTAAGTCTACAAAGAGAACAGATGGTGCGGACTGGGTAGGAACTAACTCTGGTATTCTAGACAGGGCATCTGCATTCTGATGTTTCCTACCTGACTTATGCTGTATAGTCCAATCAAATGTGTCAAGCTCAAGGGCCCATCTACTTCGACGACCTACAAGGTCGGTATCTAACTTCAGAGATTTAGAATTAAGTAAGGGTTTGTGGTCAGTTATAATAGTAAACGGGTAATCACGTAGATAATGGCGGAAATGACGCACACTCCAGACAATTGCAAATAATTCTCTGTCGTATGTTGACCAGCGTCGATCGGCTTGACTTAAGGTATGGCTTGCATATGCCACAACTTTTTCAAATCCATTTTGTACTTAGGCTAGAACTGACCCTATAGCTAAATCGGAAGCATCAGTGAAAAGGATGAAGGGCTTGGTGAAGTCCGGGTAAGCAATGATTGGGGGGTTAAGTAATTTTTGTTTTAGAGTCTCAAAGGCTGCAGAACATGCTTCAGACCAAATGAAAGGGATAGATTTCTTAGTCAGGTGTTGTATGGGGTGGATAATCGTTGCAAAATCCTTAATGAAACGGCGATAATAGGAGCAAAGGCCGATAAAACCTCGGACCTGCCTTACATTTGTTGGAATGGGCCAATTGTTAACTTTCTCCAGATTGGAGGGGTCTGGTTCTATTCCATGTTCTGAGATAATATGACCCAAATACCTAACCTGCTCTTGGAATAGGTGACATTTGTCAGGTCTAAGTTTCAACCCAGCCTGCTGTAGGCGTGCAAAAACCTCTTGTAGGTTAGAAAGGTTTTCTTCAAACGTTCGACCAAAAACAATCAAGTCGTCTAAGTAAACCATAACTTTTGTCCATAAAAGACCATGAAGG
>NW_022741464.1:90802-100761 GCF_011630105.1 Anneissia japonica
GGATGGATAATCGTTGCAAAATCCTTAATGAAACGGCGATAATAGGAGCAAAGGCCGATAAAACCTCGGACCTGTCTTACATTTGTTGGAATGGGCCAATTGTTAACTTTCTCCAGATTGGAGGGGTCTGGTTCTATTCCATGTTCTGAGATAATATGACCCAAATACCTAACCTGCTCTTGGAATAGGTGACATTTGTCAGGTCTAAGTTTCAACCCAGCCTGCTGTAGGCGTGCAAAAACCTCTTGTAGGTTAGAAAGGTTTTCTTCAAACGTTCGACCAAAAACAATCAAATCGTCTAAGTAAACCATAACTTTTGTCCATAAAAGACCATAAAGGACAGACTGCATTAGCCTTTGAAATGTAGAAGGGGCATTAGTTAGTCCCATGGGCATAACTTTAAATTGGTACAGTGCATCACCAGTGTTAAAAGCTGTTTTCTGTTTATCGGCAGGGTCAATAGCCACTTGCCAATAGCCTGATGATAAATCAAGGGTGCTAAAATATTTGTTACCAGAGAGGGCATCTAACATATCTTCAATACGGGGCAAAGGGTGTGAGTCTTTCACAGTGTGGTGGTTTAATTTCCTGTAGTCAACACAAAATCGATAGGAATTATCTTTCTTCTTTACCATCACAATTGGGGCACTCCATGGACTATTGCTAGGTTCAATAACATCTTTCCTAAGTAGGTCATCTATTTGTTCATTGATTTCTTCCCTTATTTTTGGGGATGTTCGGTACGCTCTCTGGCGAATGGGGTTGGTGTTGCCCGTGTCAATAGAATGTGTGATGATATTAGTATGACCAAAATCAGTTTTATCTTTACTAAAAATAGCTGTAAATTTGTTAAGTAAACCCTGAACTGCAATCGACTGTTCGTCGGATAATGTACTAGGTGGCGAAATTTTGTCGTGACTAAGAATATCATTGTGACTAATGGAATTGGTACGGTGGTTTTTACAATCAGGAGGGGTAACATGTTCTTTAACACGAACATGTTTAAGTGGAATCTGATCATCACTTGTGTCAACCTCATCAATGAATGCATTGGTACAAGTTGATTCTGAGTCGGAAGGTATGTTAGTACTAAGTTTAGGGCAACGGTGATATTGTGAGGGAAGTGAAATGGACAAAAACTTATTATTTAAGTCAATTCTTGCTAAATGCTTGTCTAAAAAATCTGGTCCAAGAATAATAGGCTTAACTACATTCTTAGCAACTAAAAACGTATGATCATATACTAGGTCGTGAATGATGAAAGGGATGTTCACAGTACCTATGATGTTTAAAGGTGAACCATTGACAGACCTAGCAATATTTCTGGTGTTAGAAGTAAGGCTGTAGTTGGATTGGAGATAAGTTTCATAGAAAATATAATTAAGAATAGAAACTTGAGCACCTGTGTCGATCAAAGCATCAATGTTATGGTTAGATACATTTATTTGAATTTCAGATTTAGTGTTCAATTGAACATGGAGCGTCTGTTGATTATGAGAAAGGTGCTGCTCATGAGCTGAGAAGTGCTCCTCTTTCCCAGCTCCAACTAGTTTTCCTTTTGGTCGGCGAAAGATACATGTTTGTTATTGCGGGCAGGGCTACTATAGCGGTGGTGCGGGGAACCTGAACGGTTATGATCGTAAGGGCTATGTGGTCGAACTTGCCGGCCACGGGAAGAAGTAGAATGTGGGCTTTGGAGTCGGGGTGATGGGGTACGGCGACTATGATGAGGCCGGGACTGTACCGTCGGTTATGATAAGGTGGGGACTGACGATAGTACGGGCTTGGACTTCGTCGCCGGTCAAATTTATTGTGACTAGAGCCACGAGAATAATTATGGCTGGCGTTTCTGTCATTTTGGTAAGGACCAGGACTGTAGCTACGTTTATGGTAGGGGCTAAAATTTCTGGAGGAATAGTGGGGACTGGATGTGTGGGGCGAGTGTCTACCATGGGAATAAAATGAATCCCGGCGGCTTTGACGGTCCGTAAGGAGTTGATTCATGGTCTCTTTAAGGGCAGCGATCTCCCGTCGAAGATCATCTGTTTGTACTACATTGACGGGGACTGGCGATGTGCCTGGGGATGATTGGTAAAATTTGGTTGCCTCTTTGGAGTACTCAATATTTTGGGCTACTCTTAAAGCTTCTTGGGTATTTGAGACACCATGCTCATGACATTTTGAGCGAAGCTCTGAATCAAGTCCTGCCATGAAACGTCGAAATATTTCACCCTCCTGGGCAACAGTGCCATATTCGGGGAAAACTTCACGCACTAAGCGGGCAATATCAGCAGCGTAAACTTGTAGGGTTTCTCCTACAAGTCCTTGCCTTGAGTTCAGAGAGGCCCGAAAGGCCACATGTTGGAATGAATGATGATCGAATGCTTTAATCATATGAGATTTAACTTGGGCGAAATTAAATTTAATTGTTGGAGGAAGATTGTCCCAAAAAGTGAATGCTGCTCCAGATAGGCGAGAGGGCAACACTCTGGCCTTCTCCTCGTTATCAGCAGGGGGTGTCGTTGCATCTAATGCTACTTCTAGGCGACGACACCAAACTGAAAAGTCTTCCGTTCCATTGCCAAAAAAGAACGGAGGGAGTTCAATTTTATAGGAATTTGACAGTGTTGGCAGGCGCGGACTGTGGGCTAGGGAGGATCTAGAGGTGGTGGACCTAACTGAAGGGAAGGGGCGCGCAAGTGTGGGGGTTTGAGGTTGAATCGGTACATCTTTGTCAGGCAGGAGGCTTGCCGTGAGTGTGGTGGTAGTGGTAGTGGGGGTGTGTATCGATGTGGAAGTGTGTATCGATGTGGAAGTGCCGGCTGCACCCGAACGTTAAAACATATTTGAAATTAAAAAAAATAATTTGAATTAAGGAGAAACAAGAAATGATGGTTCACTTACCACAGCGCAATATAATACAAAAAAAAAAATATAAGTAATCAAAAATATATATATAGATATATCCTAAATAATCGAAGATATATGGCATATAGCCGATTTTAAATATCAAGGATTTCGTTGGTGAATACCGTAGGTAGTAATTTCACGTAACGTTCTTCGGAATATTTCCACAGTATATTGTCTGTCTCTGCCGTTCAAAAAGTTCAAAAATGGTTTCCAAGGAAAATATACAGTAGGTCTAGGCCCTATTATAGCTATTCTTCCATTAGTCAGCTGCAGGTTCCATCAGTGCATTTGAAAGCTTTCTTCAGAATCCAAAAGAAATTTTTTTTTTTTTTTTTTTTTTTTTTTTGTTAGTTGCTGTTTCCTCAATTCCACGGCACAGGTTTCGAATTGTGTGGGAACCAGTTGTCACGCTGCTTGGTGTGTGACTTGATGAGAGGGTGTAGAGACGATTACGATACAAGAAATATCTTGACAAGCATATATATTGTGTGTCTGTATGGCCAGATTTTATTCACATATACTCTACTGTCTGTGCCTCTACAGGTATATCGAATTCCCTCTTTTATGCTTCGAGCTCGAGTGTATCTGCTCTCTTCTAAATCTCAGCTCATTCTCCTATCCTCTCAGAATATTCCCTAATATCTACGATACCAGGGTAACTAATCTAGGTTATGTATGAGCCATTAATTACAGTAACTTCCAAAGAGACAGATCGAAAATAGTTGTTTGCTAGTGTTTATAGATTGTAAAAATCTTCAAAGTAATTACTAGCCAATAGGTCTATGCTATGCAGAAGACAGCACTAAAAGTATAATATTTAACTCTCCGTTAATTGACATGGAATATCTCTCACCCTGGCTCAAACTTTTAATTGTAATTTATTTAATACTACTTGAATATAAAAATTAGGCAATTAAAAAACGGAAGAGATTTATTTTTTATTTTTTATTTTTTAGCTCATGACAAACAGTGCATTTTTGATTTTGAATGAAAACACCGCAAGTATTTGTTCAGAAAAATATATTTTTCAAAAGAACATTTACAGAAAAAAAAGTTTCGGAAGGCCATAAACCTAATAAAAAAAGCTTGTAAATATGGCACGCAGGCATACTCTGTTGGTACGATACTTAATAACCGCCCTATATTTCAGTAAAATCGAATTTTGTTTTAATTTGTAAATATTTTTTTTATAGGTCATATACCGAATAGGCCTATACTTCTTAGACTAGAAAAAAAATCTGAAAAAAATGAGTTAGGGGGAGTGGAATGTTAGAAGCAATCCACATAGCCAGATATCCTAATTAATCCGTCCTGGTCACCCTAAGCCCTGTTGACACTTGATTTTACTCCTGGTATACAAATGGCGGCCATTTTGAAAAATGGCCGCCAAATTTATCTAAAATGTGCATAAAATTGGAACTAAATAAGCTACAGATATGATTTTGGTGTCTAAACTCATAATTTCCAGACAGGCAACAAACTAAACATATAAAAAAACTAATGTCACTCAAGCCAGAATGGAACATAATTTAAAAAATAGGTGTTTATTTGTTTAAAAATAATCGCAAAATATGCTTACTTAAAATGAACATAAAATAAGAACGATTAGGCTATATAAGCTACTATTACAGTTTTCAATGTAATCCAGATAGATTTTTGTGCAAATATAGATTTTATTGACAAATTGTATCATTTTTACTGCACTGAATTAAAAAAAGTTTAGTGCCATTTTTTCCCCAACGTCATCGGCTGCCATTTTGAATTTCAAGATGGCTGACGCACCACATAAAACATGGTCATGATTGGTGTGAATGGAAAGGGAATTATACACTGGTCATTTATTGTCATTACACCTAAACAACATAATACGTATTTACAGCGATATAGACCAATATATAAAGTCACATGACACAAAAGGTCAAAAAAAAAAACTTACCAAAAGTAAAAAAAAATCAAACTTATTAAAAGTTGTCGTGTTTGGTATCATTTGAAAGCTCTGCCAAAGTTATGTTTTACGGTATATACATATCAGAAACTGTGTAGCTTTTCATATATTGTCCTGTAAATCTAATTATGGCATACTGTATAAAAATAAACAGGACCCAGTTGCATAATGTTCGAGAGCTCTCGGGGTGGAAGTGTGGGGGTGGCTTCTCTTACTACTAAATAACATTTTACTATTGAGCCTTAATCATGCATAACGCATGTGCATATGGGCGAAGTCCTAGTTGAAATGGGTCCTTGAGAGACCACGGGGGCCGAGCCCTTCTTACTACTGTACTACCCATCACTCTACTAAAAACACCTTGACAATACGGTAACTTTTTCTTTAAAAAATTCAAATAGAACAAAATCTCACAAACACACTCTTTGGCTGATTTATTAGAAGGGGTCAGTCCAACTACGACCCATCATTTTACTATGGAGGTTTGACCAGATTTGTATACCTGTGTGCTTTCTGGGGAAAGGATTAGTTCATCTGAGCCAAATGAACCCCGGATAGGTCAGGGGCCCCACTCTTACTTCATGGTGGCCAAGGCAAATACAGTATGTTTTTTTCCTACTTATTGCCATAATTTCATAATTTGTTCACATCATGCATGCTGTTTCTGCCCCTTGCTGGGGAGTGGTATTTGGCTCTATAATTGCCAGTTGCTATTTTCGGGCATCCCAAAATTATACTTTTAGACTACAATATTAGGGAACAGCAATCATAATAACGTCTTTGATTTGATTTGAATATTAATTTAGTCCGATGACCTCGTCGTGGTGTCAGACGTGGTGGTGGGGGGATGTCGAGATTTGTAACGGGTTGGCGACCCGACAAAATCAACAATTCCAATGCAATGCAAAGCAACGATAACTAAAATTAAATCAATACCAAACATGCCTATACGCTACAATCAGAACCATCAAATTTTTGCTCAGCTTTTTAGTCCTCGTGCTCAATGGGAAGATAGGCCTATAGCTTTGCTTTCTGGAAGTATTACTATTTTATAAGACTAAATATAGCAACCTAAATTAGTCTATACCAAATCGAAACTACTGATTTTTCTCGGGGCTTTTTCCCTGCACCCTTACCCGGGCCTTTATATTCCATTGATTCCAAATTGGATTCACTTTAAACAAATTTTTATCTTCATCATCATCATCATTATCATTATCATCATCATCATCATCATCATCATCATCATCATCATTATTTCATATTTTTTCTAGGCATCCAGGTAAACAAAGTTTCCACGGTGTGACCACTGAACCCCTGTAAAACTAGCCACATTTAACAACATTGTGCCCCTCCCCACTCTTTTACAAAAAAAAGCTGGATAGCCCTTGAATGTTAGTGCTCTGTCTATATCACCTGTTAGATGGAGGTATCTACATGGTCTGTCTTAGTGTAATCGCTGTAAGGTCTACCAGAAGAAAACACAGGATTTAATTACAGCATTGTAACGATTCAAGTGATAGTATACAGTAACTGACCTGGAGCGTGATAAATAATTGATTATGCTTCAGACTGAATTTGGTAAGTGTAAATTAAATTGTACGAGCAGTAAGTTTGTCGAAACACGACGTTATTTGTGTAGGCAGGAGGCCTACTGTATTTCCATAGATAATTCATATCTCTATTTTTTCTTGAGTCATACCAGTAAGAATATGATGGCCTTTAAAAAAAACCTTCCTATTAGTATTATTATATATGGGAGAGTACCTCATGAACATTATTCACACACCCTCGACCCTGCTATTGGGATATATTCATGCCACGAAACTTAGAATATGGAATATGGTGTACGCTGGGAGCAAATATTTTAATATAATTACATTTAGTTAATGTACGATGTACAGTATATATTGTACTACATATTTTCATAACAATAACTTAGTTATATTTAGATGCCTTAAGTTTCAAAATTTGCTCACCTTGGTCCAAAACATATGGGGCAGAGGTGGATATATCTCTAGTCCCCACTAACTTTAAATCTTTGTCTGCCAATAGACAGGATGGGGAGGGGTGGTGGCTATACAGGTTTGCCAGCTTGTATTTCCAGGCATCCAACAAAATTTGTTTAGTCACCCCCCCCCCCCCCCCCCCCCCCCCCACCGCTCTCACTATAATGGCCGGACCACTTGCAAAATGCTTCCGACGGCTATGGCAGGGCCGTCGGAAGCGCACCGACCGCACCGGCTATGGCCGGACCACTTTTCTCAATTCCATTACTTTCTGAAATAAATATATAATGATAATTATATGAATGTACGCATCGCATTGACTTGAAGATGGTGGGGGATATCCAGGTTCGTTAAAGGGTGTGGTGCTCAACAAAATTAACCATTACAATGCGATGAAAAGCAACGATAAATAGATTAAATCCAAACATTGTTATTGATATATACATTACTACGAGAACAACCAACTTTTTGTTCAGGGCTTTCTAGCAGTGGCGGCTCTAGGATATGTTTTCTGGGGGGCTAAGTTGTCCGATAGGGTGACTTGAGCTCCTAGGCTTGAGCTGGGGAAAGGGGCTGAGAGGGAGTTCCCCTTCCAAATGAGATTTTCTTTAAGCAGTCGGACATTTTAGCCCCCCCCCCCCCATAAATTATATCCTAGAGCCGCCACTGACTATTATAAGACTAAAATTGTTATAGTGACTGCATTAAGCTTTCAAAACAATCTGATAGTACTACGTTGAAAACAAACTGAGTAAATATACTTGTACAATGGAGCTTTTATTTAGTATCTGTATATAATTAAAGAAGAAATATGTGGTAGACACCATTAAAAATAATACGGTAACTTATGCCTAGTTGTTGTTGTCAAGTGCAAGTGGATTTGAATAATTATTCATTCATTAAACAACATTTATTTCCGTAAATGTTAAACAATATTTATAGTAAACATTATTATAACAAGAATATATGTAAATAAATTAATAATATGAAAAACGATTAACTAGGATCTTTAATTGCAGATATAAATATCTTTTCACGTAGGATACTCACAGAAACAACATAATTTAAATAAAAATATTAAAAAGGCAAATTATACGCCATGCTTAAAATATTGGAACCACGCTTCAAAAAAATATTAATGCAAATGCAAGGTCAATAAACAGGCATAGTGTGTCACTTGCTGTACTAAAATAGCAATTGTTTGTATCCACCCTTTAGAATTGTGTGCACCACCCTTACAATTTTGAGGACATTTTCTGTAATTTCACCATTCTTTAAAATTCCTGGTGAAAGGGTTGCCATGGGGAACATAAGACAATGAAGAGGGTGAACACAGTTCCATAATAAAAAATACTGTCTCTAAAGGTAAAATTTGATAATGTTAAGGAGAACCTCAGACGACAAAAGAATCCGCCTTAAAATATGTTTTATATGTAGTAGTAGTATCCGACGACAAGCAATCAAGAAAAAACTAAACTGGAACAACTCTCTCGACACGAAATGTTTAGTGTATCATACAAACGTTTAAATACCTGCCTCTGACCACAAGCAATCAAGACAAGACTAGACAAGAACGACTCGCTTGACACGAAAATTTTAGTTTATTATTAGTTTATTTACAAACATGATTCAAATACCTCTGACCGCAAGCAATCAAGGAATGACTAGACAAGAACAAACCCGCCGACACGAAAAGTTTAGTGTATTAACAAACGTTGAGACTGCTACACAACGGCCTTTGCTTCGAGATTTGAGCATGAAGGCAAGGCAAAATCAGCTTTCTTAGCTACGTTTTTTGTCCGCTGATCGGTTAAAAAACGTATTTCATTCTTATTTTATCACTGAAAACTGTAAAATGTTTAGCCCATAAATATGATGTGTGTGAAGAAAACATTAAACAATATTTTAATTTGGACCTTCAAATAGCAGTTAAAATAAAATGGCCATGAATTTTAGGGGGGCACTGATGAAGCCCTAACCGGCGAAACGTTTGGAATAAACCTGAAACAACAATTTATGTCTTTGACAGAGCCGGCGGAACGTTTTTCAAAGTGGATTGGGGGGGGGGGGTCCACTTATAAGATGAATGGGAATATGAATCAAGCACATCTGGAATCAAATCTAGGGGGTCCTGTGTCCTCCCCCGCGAAAATTTTGATTTCTAGATGGCGGGAAATTACTTTTCTCGACTTTTGAGCTAGGTGTCTAATGACTTTGTTCTTCAAAATTCGATGTTTTCCCCCTCTTGGAAACGGTCAGGTAAACTTTCTCATAGGCCTACTTATTACAGTAAATAGGCCTGATATGTGTGTAAACATCATTTAAAAAAAATGATTAGTTGCGTAGGCCTACGTATTCTTTTTTCAATGAATCGATAAGCTCCAAAGAAAAGGGGGGTCCGGGGGTTCTCTACATACATTTAAAAAAATGAGTAGTTGCGTAGGCCTACGTATTCTTTTTTCAATGAATCGATAAGCTCCAAAGAAAAGGGGGGGGGGGGGGGGGGGTCCGGGAAAATTTTGATTCCTAGATGATGGGAAATGAGCTTTTCCGAGTCTTAATTACTTTTAAGTTCTTCAAAATTCAAGGTTTTCCCCTCTTGAAAATTATTATAATGAATCAGTGAACCTAAAGAGAAAAGGGAGGTTCGGATTCTCCCCGGGAAAATGTTGATTTCTAAATGGTGGGAAATGAGCTTTCCCGATTTCCAAAGTATCTTTTAGCGATTTTAATTAAAGTTCTTCAAAATTCAAGGTTCTCTCTCTTGAAAACGGTCAGTTAATTTTTTTTCCACTTGTTACAGTAAATGCCTTATGTGTGTATACATAGGCCTACATAAAAAAATTGAGTAGTTGCATACGATTTGTTTTTTATGAATCGACAAATCCTAAAAAGAAAGGGGTCCGGGGTTCTCCCCCGGGAAAATGTTGATCCCTAGATGGCGGGAAATGACCTTTTCCGACTTCTGATGTGTCTTAATTACTTTTAAGTTCTTCAAAATTCAAGGTTTTCCCCTCTTGAAAACGGTCAGGTAATTTTTTCCCATTGCTTTTACAGTAAATAGGCCTTAAGTCTTTTCTTTCTTGTTCATATTA
>NW_022741465.1:0-862 GCF_011630105.1 Anneissia japonica
TCAATGCGGACCTAGTATGATAGAGCAACGAGTAGCTAGGGAGCTACAAGGAACAATAAAGGGCGAACCCACTGCTACTTCGTCCACTGATAGAGTTCCACTTATTATGACATTTCAGCCGACCACTACCAAAGTTGCTAGAGTCATCAAGAAAAATTACCACATACTCCAGACTGATCCATCTACTAGTGAGATATTTCAGCTTCCTCCACTATGTGCCTATCGTCGTGATGCCATTATCCGTGACTCACTTGTACATTCTTCACTTCAACCTATTTCTGAAAGACCTAAAGGTTCGACGACTACTTGCCATCGACCGAGGTGTAAGACATGTAAACACGTTGTATCACTTGATCTACTTAAGGGACCTTCGGGATACCATGTTATTACGGACTCTTTTAGTTGTATATCTACTAATGTTATTTACGGCATAATTTGTAATAAATGCAACTTGATATACATAGGAGAGACCAAACGTCGCATTGTTGATCGTTTTACGGAGCACCTTAGATCTACGCTTACGTATGCCTGGTTTACCAGTAGCTTCTCATTTTTCTCATAATCATAATACTGACGATATACAAATTACTGGTGTTAGTTTATGTAAAGGATCTGATTTCTCTAGGAAAGAATTAGAACAGAGAATCATCTATAAATTAGGTACGTTACATCCTGCTGGCATTAATGTTAGTTTCACAGCTTTTAGATTATGATGTGTTATTTACAGCAGATTTTTTTTTATTATAGGCCTATATTTATATATAATATATTTTTATTTCATGTATTTTGCTATATTTCATCCGTATACAGAATAGGCTTCCTATCTGTATGACTCATTTTGATGGCTTTTGTTTTAGATCTG
>NW_022741466.1:0-691 GCF_011630105.1 Anneissia japonica
ACCTTGAGGTCATGTCCTCCTGCGTAGATCGGGGATACGAACGTACGGGGGTCGTCACTACACTAGTCTACTAGAGGGCCTGGCCTGGGCCCCATGCCTAGGTTAGCCTAGCGAGGCCTAGATTAATGGATGGTAGGCCCTATCTAGCTATAGGGTAATTCCATGTCAAATCAACCAAAAAAAAACCTCAATCTCTCGGATTTTGTTCAAATTTTTGTATGTTGTTGAGGCCCATGAGAAACGATCAGAAATGAAAATTTTTTTCTCTAGGCCTCCTAATTAGCGAGATACTTTTGGCTAATTAGCGATACCTTGCGTGTTTAACCGACCATATCTCGAAAAGTATGGCACCTACAGAGCTGATTTTGGTGTCATTTTAAAGCTATTGAGTAGCTCTATAACTTTATTAATAAATGCTAAGTCCTCAATTCAAATATAAAAAAGGTATGACAGGTTGTAAAGTTCAAAGTTGAATAAAAAAAATATATATATTTTTTTTTTTTGAAATTCATGTTAGAGATACCTAATGATGTAAAGAAGCTTCCCTATAAGTTTGGTGATGGGCGCTCCAAAAGATCCTGAACAGTGAGCAATTATATATATATATGACATGTCCTTTCGAAATTGCACTTTTTGTACATTAACAGAGTAATGTGTGCTAATATGTGTATACTGTAGTATAACCAAAAGT
>NW_022741467.1:0-740 GCF_011630105.1 Anneissia japonica
ATGGATAAGAAAGGTTATAATTGTACAAAGATATTTGGAGACAATCAAGGGGCCATTGCATTGAGTAAAAACCCAGTAAACAGACAGTGGTCCAAACATGTAGATATAAAATATCATTTCATCCGAAATGTTCATAATGAGGGCAAAATAGATATTGAGTATTGCCCATCAGAAGATATGGTTGCAGATATTTTCACAAAACCTGCTACAAAATTAAAAATTAATAAGTTCAAGTGTTTATTGTTTGGGAGTTAGTTCATCACACCGCAATGAGATGTTGATTTGTTAAATGCATCAAGGTAAAGATCTATACTGTATTTGAAGAAGGTTGATCTCACAAGAAGAAGTGGAAGTTGAATATTTTTTTTATCCGTTATAGTTGTTTTGATATGTTAACGTTGAATTTAAAGATGTTTACTAAAATGAAAACAAGTGGGAGTGTTGGATATGTGTTCTCATAATCAGGATTACTGTTATCCTATATAGCGCCCTCCTTTGTTTTGTACAGGACCTTTTACTTTGATAAAGGTCATGAGTGAAAGGAGAATATATGTTACACGAGTTGTTGAATAAAATGCGGCAGAGTTGAATATTGATATCTCTGTATGATTCAGTTTGTTTCCGAAAACATCCGTCATGGCAGAAAACAACCCAACAGAAAATAATAACTTAACATACAAGCATTATTTATACAAACTGTAAATTCCACTTAAAATTATTTGCAGTGAAAAAATGGTTCT
>NW_022741468.1:0-676 GCF_011630105.1 Anneissia japonica
AGTGTAGGTCATTGATAAAAAATGCAAAAAGGAAAGGGGATAGAATACACCCCTGCCTAAGACCACCTTGGCTAGTAAAGAGGCTCGTTATACCATTTGGCGTTGAAACACCACTTTTAGTATGAATATGAATATTCATACAAGATAAATATAATAACAGTAGTGATATCAATCGAATTAAATTGAAACAAAAACTTGAACAATAATAGAAATCTATCTTGGAAATTGGCGAAAATTAGTCAAAAAGTACGAGATTGAAACAAGAACAATGAAAAAGCAAAACTGTAATATGTAATACTAAAAAAAATAAGCAAAAGCTATTAAAAAACTAAAATTACATTGAATAAGATCAACGGCTTAAAGTGTGTAGTATTGTTTACAATTGTTAGCTCCCAAGTGGTTTTGTATTACCTGTCCTCTGTCATCTGTCTTTAGGACTTTGTAATAATAAAACATTAAATTATCTTTATTTGAAACTACACTTTTAAAACAGTGACACACGATGACGGTGCGTTCACAAGAGTATAACATACAACATAGAATTTAAAATAAAAAAACAAACGGTAACAAATAAATTCAAATACTGTACAGAATTAAAACAACTCTAAAACTTTGACCATATTAAAATTGCATAGGTTGAAATTGATTAAAAATGTACTTAATAAAGGCATTCCCA
>NW_022741469.1:0-1118 GCF_011630105.1 Anneissia japonica
GTAAAAAAAATATTGGTAGTTGTATGAACTGTATCGTAATTCAGTGTAATGTTTGTTTTCGTAGGTCGGCGAGACGCCATTAAGGTACGCTTTGATCTTGGGCGCACCAGATGATGTGTTGGAGGATATGATTGAAACGGCAACAGTTGAGTGTTTAGAACAACAGATGGTGAGTAGAATTAAATATCATTGCATTTTAAACATAACAAGCACACAGCATGTGTACACATCATACGACATACAAATAACTCAAAGTCAATTACCGGTACTGTGATTTTTTTCATGTTGGGTTAATAATGGGATTTTTATTTCATGATTTATTTGACATTTTCTACAACACAGAAAAAGCCTATGCTCTGGCCATTATCACTAATTCATATGAAATATTGTGAAAAAAAATACATTTTACACTTACAAAAATAGTCATGTTTGGATTTGTTCTGTTTAATACAGTTTACTGAATAAATTGGTGACAATAAAATTGATATTTTTCACAAAAAGTATTGTCGCTAAAAATCCCGATTTGGAAATATTTTAATATTGTGTGTAAAACATAGGCCAATTGATACAAATATTTTTTTTGCGCGATTTCAACCTAAAAAACCACATTTTAAAAATATTAAATAATGTAATTAGTATTTAATAATGATGAATGTAATAAGTAATGTATGTGTGATGTTTGTGAGTTGTTATGTGTTGTTGATATGTGGTGTGTGTATAGTTTCTTGTTGTTGTTTATTATTTCTTTCTCATCATATTCTACGTTTGTCTTGTAGCGTCCTTCTGGTCTCACTATTCTCCATCTCTTGGCGATCTTCGCACGCGTGTCAGCATTGAGACGCGTGTTGGAAAAAACCAACAAGAACATTAACACGCAAAGCAACGTGAGTACAGTAGAAGAAAACAACACTATATTCATTGCTAACAAATTAACATTAATTCACTCACAAACACATTCAATACATCACGTTCTAATTTAGTAATATTCTTGGTTATAATACTGAGATGTGATTTTTTTTATTTACAACTGGTTGAGAAATATTTTCCGCTCAATAGGGGAGACTACCTTGACCATTATTATTTGTTTTATCAATACAACAAAAATAAACCACAATCCA
>NW_022741470.1:0-1103 GCF_011630105.1 Anneissia japonica
GGGGAAGAGTCATGAGCTATGCTCAGCAGACCCCCCACCTACTAAAAATCGTTGAATGGTACCGCAAGTGCCTATTCAAACGGTATAAGACTCGAATTTTATAAAGTGAATGATTGGATCCGAAAACAAGATAGGGGGGGGGGGGGGGAGGGGAAAGTGGACATGCATAATTAACAAAGACGCCAGCTTTTACAGTGTAACGAGTGAAGTGTGACGGATGTTTTGCCAATGATAAAATGTTAATCAAACGGCGTAGAAACGCATGGCACGACCCGGTAGAACAATACTGCAAGCGAGTTAAGTAGACCGACCATTGATTGCATTTCATGCAAAGTCACTTTCTCCTGACAAAAAATGTGTTTAGCTTCGCTGCAGAGAGGCTGAAGGTATGGGGGCGGCAGATTGCACAGAGGTGTGCGTACCTGCAGGTGGTAGCCGCTGGCGATTTCTTTTTCCGTACGAAACATTTACATTAAACTCCACTCGGGCCGTCTCGACTGAATCGACCCGAAAATCTTGTATTGCAGAATTCAGGTCAAAAGGTCATCAACAACTTCTGATCTGATCTGAGAGAACGCCGCTGTCTATTTTTTTTTAAATACATTGATGTTACCATATGCTAATACTAATGGGTCGTTTAAAATGACATAATATTTGATTGAGTTTCACGAGTAAAAAAATGTTATTTTAACTTGAGTTACATACTGTGGCAATTTTTATTGTTTAGATAAGTCTGGGTTTTTACCTAGGCCTAACTACAAAAAATATACGCTTTCTGGGGAAAGCACAGAGAGTAAGGAAAAGCGCGTTTCTCGGGGCGTTTCATCAAATGAAACAGGGTGACAGTTATTTTCAAATTAAGAGAAGAGCTGAGAAGAAGCACCTCTAAAATACTGGATGCCATAAGACCTAAATGGCAGAGCACCAACGAATGTGTAAATGAGGCCTAAGCCTAGTTAATAATATCAGGCATAGTAATCTGCAGATTCTGGAAGACTAGACCAGGTTAATTACATGTAATGCCGAAATGATTATTTATTATTATTATTATTAATTATTGTTATTATGTTACTAAAACCAACATGTAGGCCTACCTTAAGGGG
>NW_022741471.1:0-780 GCF_011630105.1 Anneissia japonica
CATGTATTAAATGAGTAACTGATATATGTCTATGTGTGACAGGAAATATAACATATAAATACAACTATCCAAAGTGGATATAAATGGTGAAACGATAAATTATGTTAGGCCTACCTCATATAAAAATGCAAACAAGGGAAAGTATGTTCACGAAACTCGTCTTGTGCACTATCAAATCCACAAATATTCTATAAGACACAAACTCGACTGTCCAACAAGTACACATTTTAATTTGCCTATCACACATTCAATGACTTTAGGGCTATAATAATATAATAAAGGTTGCAATTTTAAATCCACACAAGAAGGATGTCATGCAGAATAGAAATGGATAATCAAGTTAAAAAATACTGTAAATAAGGACTTAGGCTCTACATGCGATTATGCATTAATACGCAATAATTCACTATAAATATCTTACAATATATTATTTCTACTTATGTACATTTTATTATATTTCTTAATTTCTAAACTGTATTTAATAGTAATCATCATATCATGCATTATATTATTTAAACTTTCACATATACTTGTATATTCCTACATTAATTTTCTATTCCACAATTGTGTAAATTATATAGGACTTTATATAAAACTGACTGTATATTATTTTCTCGTTAATTACTAAGTACTCTAGTTTATTCACTCGCAATTAAAGTCTTGGCATTAGACTGACTCAATACCACCGCTAATGAACTATCCCTTACATAATTAATGCTATCTTGCCAGCATCTTATCATGGTTTACATTAATCAACTCATTAACAGAATTTGGTTCTGA
>NW_022741472.1:0-790 GCF_011630105.1 Anneissia japonica
AACGTGCAACCTTCTATGCTCACTGGGGGGTATAGTCGTAATAATATTGTTACCAACATAATTTCGCTTTTCACTATACTGAATATACATGGTACTAATGCTCTACATAGAATAAATGCTGTTCTCAGTCATAATGAGTGGAATTACAAAAAAAATCAGGTGAAACAGGATTAAAACACATCGCCAATTAAAGGCAACATCTTTACAACTGGCAACATTATTAATTTATAGTTTACATTTGCTTTTTATTTTTTTATTTTTTTGAAGGTACTTGGTTGGTAACCGAATAACTGAACTAAACCAAGGTGCATTCAGTGGTTTGACTAGTCTTCAAGAATTGTAAGTGACAATCTCCAAGTTATGAAATCTATTATCATATCAATTATTTTTAATTAATGCATGATTGTTTATGATTGTGATAAATTGTAATAATAATAATATTATTTTCCTGAACTTTAAATCATACAAAAAAGTGTGATGTTTTTAAAACGAAATCACAATTCAAATGCAAAAAAAAAAAAATATATATATGAGAATCTACAATTTTTAAATAATTGTTTTGTATACAGCATCTAATACTCTAATAATTCGGTAATTATTTACATAAAAAATCCTGTAGCATGCATGACATTAGCCTACCATTTCATTAAAAATCATGGTGTTTTTTTTTATTAAATCAATTCAACAATAAAAATAACGATATTGGTAAAGGTGTTTGAAATAAAAATAGCAATAATGATGACACTAATATAGCAACAACGGCAACGATAGCAATAATAGACTTGGACAT
>NW_022741473.1:0-624 GCF_011630105.1 Anneissia japonica
ATCAATTAAGAACATAATCTCAAAACAAAATTTAATGACAAGAAAGATCGACGTTTCGGGTCCATTAAGGAACCATTCTCAAGATCAAGTAAATTGAAAAAACTAAAAACAAAAATACCAAGCAGTGACAGGAAGTAAGTAATTAATTTACATATCAATAGGGCCTACTGTGTGGAGCCACAGTAAAGCTAAGCAATAATTAGCCCTTCTTAGCAGATTAACTACAGTAGATAAACAGTTTGGCTTCTACTGAATCAGTTTGTTTGTTAAGTGTAGGTTTCAGTTCTTTGATCCAAAGCATTTGTTTAATTAAGCAATCAAACTCGGATTTGCACTTAGATAAAACCTTGAAATAATTAACAGTTTCAGTAGTACTAATATACAGTAAAGATCTTTTAAATGTATGTTGCCTTAACTGCGCATAATCATTTCTTAATTAAAATAGAATTATTTAATCAATCAGTAACTTTTGTTTTTTTTAATGAAATTAATTATTTTCTTTAAAAAGATGCTACCCAAGGCGAGACTTTTTTAAAACCTTGTTTGACGAACTCGCTGACTATTGTACATTTTATTGTACTGTATATATGTATTCCTACTAAAAAGTTTCTAATACTAATTTAA